>NC_041388.1:136394659-136403799 GCF_002162155.2 Triticum dicoccoides | reverse complement strand
GAGGTGTCGGGGGTCGGGGGTCGGGGTGTCGGGGTGGCGTGTCGGGGTCTCCTCCTCCTCCTCCTCCTCCTCCCTCGCAGTTGTCCTAAGGGACAGAGGAATGGGCTTCGTCGTCTTCGGACGTCACGTCTGAAGTGCCCTTGCGACGGGGGCCACCCTTGGCCCCCTTGGCCTTCTTCTTGGCCTTCTTCTCCGGCGCCTTATAAGGCGCCGGCACCAGCATCTTTGCTAGATGTGGGATGACCGGTTCCTCAGGGAGCGGAGCCGGGCACTGGATCCGCTTCGCCCTCTCCATCCAGTCCTGGAAATGCAATGATAAGCTCAGACATCATCCTTGAAATGATTAAGTTGGGGATACATCGAAAGATAACATAGCTCACTGGCGAGGTGTTTACAATCACGACCACGGTCTGAATCCGTGGCCGGTGGCTTCTCGTTGCCCTTAAAGAGCAACTTCCATGTGCCTTCGTGAGTAGTCTCGAAGAGCCTCACCAAAGTCTGATCCTTCTTCGGGTTGAACTCCCACAAAGGACGGCTTCGGCGTTGACTTTCTTGGTTGACATGCTCTGAAAGCACGTCTGCAGCGCTATCACTCGTCAGGGGAACCCCAGTCCTGACTCTTCTCGACCCAGGCGGTGAGTCACGTGGGGGCGCCGGAGTGGAATTCGGCAGCTGCGGTCCAGGTCATGCCGCGAGGTTCTGTGATGTAGAACCACTACTTCTGCCACTCCTTCACTGTGTCCACAAAAGTGCCTTTGGGCCAGGATACGTTGGACAGCTTACTCACCGTGGCTCCTCCGCACTCCGCGTGCTGGCCGTCCACCACCTTCGGCTTCATGTTGAAGACTTTGAGCCACAGCCCGAAGTGGGGTTCGATGCGAAGGAAGGCCTCACACACGATGATGAACGCCGAGATGTTGAGAAAGGAATTCGGGGACATATCATGGAAATCTATCCCGTAATAATACATCAACCCGCGGACGAAAGGGTGGAGTGGAAACCCTAGCCCGCAGAAGAAATGGGGGAGGAACACCACCCTCTCAGTGGGCTTCGCCGTGTGGACGACTTGTCCCACGGCCGAAAGGTGGTGAGTTATCTCCTTTTTTTGACACCTGAAATAGTAGGAGAGGCTCCTACTGTGTATATTAATTAAACTATCAAAAAGATCTTACAGGATCATAACCTTACATCCATGGCCATGATATAGAACAGAGTGTAAGTTGGGGGGGGGTAAGATAAAGGACTACCCTACGGATGTACAAAGTACTCTAGGAAAGAGGGAACAAACCCTCTGTGTCTCTCCTTGGCCCGATGAGTAAGGAGAGAGAAGTCTTCTTTGAATCTTGTTGCCCACGAGCTGATAGAAGGAGCAATGCTTCGAAAATGTTTATTATTCTTCTCTTTCCATAGGCTCCAAGAGGCATATAGGAAAATCTCCATGAACATTGGGTTGTTCCAAGCAGTTTTGGCTTCTTGGATCCAAAATAATCTATCTCCTTGTGTAGCCCAGTGGATATGTAAAGTGTCCCAACAAGCCTTGCTGAATGGGCAATGAAAGATCATATGCTCAAGAGTTTCCTCGTCATTAGTACCGCAGAGGATGCATCCATAGTTGTCTCCAATTTTATAGTGTCTTCTCTTTAGCATATTCCTTGTGTCGAGACGATCAGAGAGAAGTAACCATCCAAAGACTTTGATTTTCATTGTGGCGGAAGATTTCCAGAGCCATTTGTAAGCTTTGTGAGTTGACACGTCTCGAAAATAGAATTTGTAGTAACTTTTGGCCGTGTAGACGTCAGTTCCCCAGGCATAGCACCACTGATCCCTCTCAACTTCATCAACCTGGTTACCAACATGTGCTGTGATTTCCTGGATATGTCTCAGCTCATCATGGGCTTGCATGGAGAGGGGAAGGTGGAAGGTTTCATTGAGATTTTGGCTCCCAACTAAGTTTCTAACTGAGATATCTTCAAGTTTGGCGTAGGAAAATGCACGTGGGTGTGATTCTGCCAGTACCTCATCAAGCCAAAGGTCTTTCCACATCAGGACCATGTTCCCGGAATGAACAACCACATGGGAGATGCCTCGATAAGTCGGAGTAAGTTTGAGAATGTCTTTCCACCAGAATGAACCACACGGGTCTGAGGCATGAGGGATTTTGTCCACATAGTAAGTAGACCAAATCAATTCTACCCATGGCACATCCCAATGACTGTAGAATTTATGTAGGTATTTCATGAGCAATGCATCACTTTGGGTTTTAATGTCCAGGACCCCGAGGCCTCCACAATCTTTAGGGCGACAAACCATTTGCCAGGAGGCCAGAGAGTTGCACTTGTCTCCGTCATCCGTTTTCTTTGTCCAAAGGGCTTTCCTTCTGATTCTGTCAAGAAGGTCAATGATCTTTGGCGGTAATTTCAGAGTGCACAGTGCAAAGATTATTAAGGACGTGATGACAGAATTCAACAATGACAATTTACCTCCGTAAGATATCATCGACAAGGTGGAGGAGAGACGTCGTTCAACTCCACATACTAGAGGCATTAGATCTTGTACCGTTGGTTTCGAAGTACCCATGGGTAGGCCCAGGTAAGTGAAAGGTAGCTTTCCTATCACACAGCCAAATATTTGAGCAATATGTTGAGCAGTGGCAGCATCATAGTTCAGAGGAACAAGGGTTGACTTGTGGAAGTTGATTTTGAGCCCAATGGAAGTTGCATAATCAGTTAGAATTTGTTTGACTAGAATAGCTTGATCAGCACAGGCCGGTAGTAACATGATTGTATCGTTAGCATACTGTATGAGCGGATAGTCTGATTGGTTGGGTCGATTGAAAGGCAGTTTCAAATCATTTCTCCTATAAGAATCATTTATAGCCGCTTGAAGTAGGTCAGCGGCAAGGACAAAAATGAGGGGGGACAGGGGATCCCCCTGTCGAACACCACATTTGCAGTGGAATTGACGACCTGGCACTCCATTAAGGAGAACAGAGGATTTGCCCGAGGAAAAAATGTCTTTGATCCAGCCGAACCACTTATCATTGAATCCCATGTTCTTCATAATTTCAATCATGGCCTCATGTTCTATGGTATCGAATGCTTTGGCGAAGTCCAACTTAAGTAAAACAATTGGTTGCTTAGAATTTTGGCATTGATATATATATTCAAATGCCCATGCAAGGCAGTCTTGGATGGACCTCTTTTTCAAAAAACCGTACTGGTTACGGTGTATGATCTTCAAAATAACTTTTTGCAACCGATTAGCCAGGAGTTTAGTGATGACTTTAAGACAACAATTAAGAAGAGTGATGGGTCGGAAGTCGTTAACTCCTTGTGGTGTGGAAACTTTGGGAATGAGAGTAATATAACCATCATTAATGCTCTCAAGATTGAGTCCTCCATCAAAGAACTGATCACATAAAGCATAGAAGTCTTCTTTTATTATGTGCCAACCAGATTTGAGGAATGAGCCATTGAATCCATCTGGTCCTGGTGCCCTGTCGGCCGGCATTTCTTTGATAACAAGATCGATCTCCTGCCTTGTGAATGGTACAGTTAAAGCGTCAAGACCATCGATCCTCTTAATAATACTAGCAAGATTAAATTTCATCTCATGCTTGGATGAGGTACCCAGTCGTTCTTTGAAGGAATGAAAGATAACAGACTCCTTGCTCGCATGATCTTCAGCAACCGTGCCATCTTGGAGGGTGAGGGAGGCGATATTATTCCTTCTGTATCTTTCTGACGCCATGGCCTGAAAAAACTTGGAGTTCTCATCACCAAAACGAACCCAGCGAATGGTGCATCTTTTCTTCCAATATTGTTTCTGGTATGATAGAAGTCGCAAAATGTGTGCTTTGAGGATAGTTCGAAAATTGGTCTCATGAATGGTCAGACTCCTTTTGTTTTCAATTGCATCCAAATCAGAAAAAGCCTTATTGGAGTTGGTAATGGCAATGGATAGGCGGGAGATGTTCTTGCTCCAACGTTTCAGGCAGTGATGCAAGTGTTTGAATTTTCTGCAGAGGATAGTTGCACTGTTGGTCGCTCTGACTGGCTTATCCCAAGCTGCTTGGACAGTTTCCATGAAACCAGGGTGCTCAATCCAGTACGGCTCGAATCGGAAAAGTTTACTCCGTGGAATCGTGGTTTCAATTGTGATAACACACGGGATGTGGTCTGACACAGGCTTACCTAAAGGTTTAACAATGGTATTAGGGTAAGCATGTGTCCAATTACAAGAAGTAAAGAACCAGTCAAGCTGTTCTAAGAGGGGATCTTGTTGCATGTTACTCCATGTAAAAGTGCGACCCTTGATTGGTAATTCAACCAAACTTTGTGATCGTGTGAAATCATTAAATGTGATCATATCATTTACGTTCCCTCCCGTTTTATTACGGTTATCTGGGCTGCGGATATAGTTGAAGTCCCCCACGAGAAGCCAATCTTCATTTGTCGGAATAGATAAGGAAAACAACCAGTTGGTATAAGTTGTACGTGGGTCACCCTGGCAGGGTCCATAAATATTCACAAGAGTCCAGGACTGTGAGGATTGTGTGGATTGAAATCTGATGACCCGGGCAAATTCCTCTGAAGCAATGATCGTACCAGTAAAAATAGCACTATTCCAAATAGTGACAATCCCACCAGAAGCCCCACGCGAAGGAACAAAAGCAAACTGATCAAAACGACGAGGGCAACATGATTTGATGAACGCATGATCAGTAACTGGTTTCTTAGTTTCTTGCAGACATAAAACCGAACAGGCACTAGCAGCGATAGCATTAGACAGAGCTAAATGTTTGTCGCCAGAATTTAACCTGCGAATGTTCCAGCATAAAACGTTCCAATTAACCAAAAGACCCATGAGAAGCAAAACACAAGTAAGTTAAGCAGAGGAGGACGACCCCGCAGTAGAAGAGGCCATGAGCGCATCTTCAGTCAGCTCGTCCGCAGGGATGGCGCATTTGAGCACGCCCACTTGCTGGATCACCTGGATAGGAGTGGGAGGAGGCACCGCATCATCCTCAATTTCCGTGATAACAACTGAAGAAGGAGCCGCCGGAGTGCGCCTTGGTTTAACCTTGGATGCTTTCTTAGTGTCAGAGAGAGCATGGACCCGGAAGCCATCGTACTTATTTGAGCGTGCGCTGCGCCGAAGGCTAACTGCAGATTCAGGGATCTGGATTTTTCCACGGTAACTAGCAGTTGCAATGCTGTCCTTAAGGGCCACCAAAGAGTCATCATTAGCAGAAGGAACAGTGGAGCTGCTCGGCATCAGGGTAGGCAAGGCATCCAAGTTGACAACATCAGTGATCGGCCAGCATTGCGTAGTGGTGATAGAACCAGCATTCTCTCCAGTGACTTGATGTTCTGCAGTGACAGTAAGAGTGCCATTGTGGTCAGACACCTGAACATGGACATTCAGGCTGTTTCTGAATCCAAGACCTGAACTCCAAGGACCAAAAGAAGCCAAAATAGGCCTGACAGCCTGCATAAGAAAAGAGGAGATCTGTCTCGCTGGTCTAGCGTTATGGAGGAGCAAAGATGCAACCATGTTTCCCTGATCAGACCAAGACAAATGCAGACCAGAATTATTGAGGGAGAGATCAATATGAAGTGCTGGAGCAGGTTGTGCAGGAGCCTGACTAGCACTGACAGTGTTAGTAGTGTTGTTTCTCCACAGAGAGTTCAGCAGGTTAACAGGAACAAGAACAAATCCATCAGAGTTAACACTGGAACTAGAGCTGCTGTGTTGAGAGATAGAATCATTCCAAGCCATGGCAGGGCTGTCTTGAATGTTGTTCTCTGGAAGTATACCATCAGCAACCTGAAGGCCTTCACTTGCAAGCCATGCCTGAAAGTTATAGACAGCAGGAGGGGTTGGGGCAGGCCAAGCACCCCAGTTCGCCTGAAACTGCAAGTTGTTGCCTTGATCAACCATGACATCATCAGCTTCATTGTTAGCAGCATTGTTGACCTGATCAGCTGCCACATTTTGGGCCATCCAGTTGTGGAATTGGGCCTGATAAATCTGCTCAGCAGTCAGACCCTCCCCAAAGAGAGGATGAGGGACACCATCATCTGGAGGGGGATCTTCTCCTGCCGGCGGCACTTCCGGTAAGTGAGCATTCCAATCGCTGCTACACAGCATGGTGACCGCAACCGTCCAGCTGTGACGAGCTCCTCCAATCTGCCTCATCACAATGCTTTTAGGAACCAACCGAAGATGGATGACCCTAGCTTTTAGCAGAACAAACCTTCTGTCACCTCGTGGGTTATGCCACTCAATCAAACTACCAAAAGTATCCACAGACTTGTGCAAATAATGCTGAGTTTGATAGTCATACGGGAATCCAACATATAGAATCCAAATCTCAGGCCCAAACATGGTGAGACGCATGTTAAGCAAAGCATCATGGGGGACAAACGAGATAACAGTATGTTCCTCTACTTGAAACTCATCTAGCTCAAACGTGGTGCCCACAACAGAGTCACGGATCAAAGAATCATCAAATCCAAAAATGCCAATCCCTAAAGGATGATCTTCAACTTCAGTGGGGAAGAAGTGGGATTCATGGAGCAAACCTTGGATAGTATCCCTGAGAGCTGCTTTCTGATGCTGCGGGATGAACCTGTTAGCTTCTGTGATTGCCAAGAAATCATGGCGGAGAGGAGGTACCGCACTAATCACCATGTCACTCCGCACCTTCCGATCAGGTGGACCAAGCTCCACCGTCATGCCCTGCGGGAGGTAGGGGACGATGTTGACGGGGAAGTTGGCCATTGATGGTGGCAGAGGTGTCTGCAGAGGAGCAGAGGAGGGCACGCAGGGCGAGGAGGAATGCGTATCGGCAGGCAGCCGGGAGGGCTTGGGAACCCAAAACTCTTTCTTGGAGCGCTGTCCTTGGTTGTAGGATGAGGCCACGTGGCGTTGCCTACCAGTATTAGAGTGATGGACGGTAGCAGATCGAGCATGCAGAAAGGGGGGTCGATAGGCAGGTGAGGTAAGTAAATGTTGATATGTGGAAAGAGTCCCAACAGTGTTTGATCTGACCGGACGGGAATCAATTAGAGCATCATTTCCCAACATGGCTGTAGCAGGAATATATTTGGATGCCAATTGCGTCTCAGTATCCATAAAAATGGGAGACTTGCCTTTCGAAGAATTATCCTGACCAAATACTGCGGTTAATTTTCCAATCACCGAATCCTTTCCCTCTTTGGGCCTCCAAAATATTGTTTGGCAGTTGGATCAAAACAATAATGCCTAGTGTGGCCCAAGAAGAAGCACCGATCACATTTGAGGTAGGCTGGACACTCGAAAGAGATATGCCTATTAGAGCCGCAAATAGAGCAGGCCCGAGAGAGCGAGCCATGTTGCAGGCCCAAGTCACGAGTAGGCCCTTGTTCATTAATTTGTTGGTCCGGGAGAAGGCAAGAACAAATGTCATTAAGACATTCTGGGCAAGTAGTATTGGGACATAAAGCAGCCTGGTGACCCAAACAGTGGCATGCGGAGCACAAATTAAGCCTGCCATGAATGTAATCCATAGGAGGAATCGAGTCCAGAGACCAAATAGTCTTTATGTGAGCACCCGAATATCCAAAAAGACATTGGTCACGAATATGGAATAACATAAAATTAGGAATTTTGTCCCAGATACTCGCATAAAACCGACAACCTTGGAATCTGTAATTAATGTCATTAATTCTGTCAATATTGCAAGGTTGGAAACTGCCAAAAGTAATTCCCACAGATGAGGCAAGTGGGTAATTGCTTGCAATTAATGGTTGAACAGAATTTGAATCATGCAGCATCCGCTCCGGTGACCTTCTTGTCGCCGGCGATCTCTCCGGCGAGGTATCAAGAGGAGAGACCCCTACCTCGTTGGACAAAATACCAAATTTTGCAAGCTCCAAAGAGGACGAAGGTTGATCAATAGTAGCCTGCTCTGTGAACTTATATTTGGATTTAATAGCCATCGGTGAGCGAGCATCCACATCGATAATATGATCATCGATATGCCACAAAATATCAGGTACCAAATGGCCATTAGAATTGGACCGAAATAGATTAAAATGGCACACAAAGACAAGCCAGATTATGTCCTTGTGTAACACCCTCGATGCGACTATATCTCCCACGTGTCGAGGCACGACTTAGAGGCATAATCGCACTGAAGGCATATGCCGCAAGTTAGGCAATCTTCACAACATCCCATGTAATATATATGTAATAAAAGGGGAGATAACATAGTTGGCTTACACTCGCCACGTCAATCAAGTACATAAATAACATTACATCAGCCAAACACTCATGGCCCGACTACGGCGCCAAAATAAAAGATAACCCAACATGCGACATGGTCCCGATCACCCCCAATTGGGCACCACTACTGATCATCAGGAAAGGAAACATAGTAACGTTGAGAGTCTTGGTCGAACTCCCACTTGAGCTCAAGCGCGTCTCCTGGAGCGGAATCATCAGGCCCTGCATCTGGTGTAATAGTAATCAGTGAGCCATAGGGACTCAGCAATCTCGCACCCTCGCGATCAAGACTATTTAAGCTTAATAGGTAAGGCAAGGTAAATATGTGGAGCTGTAGCAAGCGACTAGCAAATATGGTGGCTAACTTATTCGCAAAAGAGAGCGAGAAGAGGAGGCAAGGCGCGAGCGAGAAACTAGAGAGAAACCTGCGCAAACATTACTCCAACACCGTGTCCACTTCCCGGACTCCGCCGAGAAGAGGCCATCACAGTAACACACTCAGTTGATTCATTTTAATTAAATTAAGGTTCAAGTTGTCTACAACCGGACATTAACAAATTCCCATCTGCCCATAACCGCGGGCACGGCTTTCGAAAGTTCAAATCCCTGCAGGGGAGTCCCAACTTAGCCCATGACAAGCTCTCACGGTCAACGAAGGAATAGACCTCCTCCCAAGATGTTCCGATCAGACTCGGTATCTCGGTTCTTCAAGACACTTCGACAGGTTAAAACAAGACCAGCAACACCGCCCGAATGTGCCGACAAATCCCGATAGGAGCTGCACATATCTCGTTCTCAGGGCACACTCAGATAGGTCAAGCTACGAGTAAAACCAACCCTCGAGTTTCCCCGAGGTGGCCCCGCAGGCT
>NC_041388.1:136392317-136394550 GCF_002162155.2 Triticum dicoccoides | reverse complement strand
GAGGCTAGGTGGCAAATGGTAAAACCAAGGTTGGGCATTGCTGGACAAGCTTTAATCAAGGCGAAGTATCAAGGGGTTCCCATTATAACCCAACCGCGTGAGGAACGCAAAATCCGGAAACATAACACCGATATGACGGAAACTAGGGCGGCAAGAGTGGAACAAAACACTAGGCGAGAGGCCGAGCCTTCCACCCTTTACCAAGTATATAGATGCATTAAGATAACAAGATAATATAATGATATCCCAACAAGTAAATAAATGTTCCAACAAGGAACGACCTCCAATCTTCACCTGCAACTAGCAACGCTATAAGAGGGGCTGAGCAAAGCGGTAACATAGCCAATCAACGGTTTGCTAGGACATGGTGGGTTAGAGGTTTGACATGGAAATTTGGGAGGCTTGAAAGCAAATGGTAGGCATCGTAGCAATGGAATGGCAAAAGAGCGAGCAAACTAGCATAGCAAAGATAGTAGTGATTTCGAGGGTATGATCATCTTGCCTGCACAGTTGTCAGAGTTGACTGGATCCTCGAAAGCAAACTCAACGGGCTCCTTGTTAGCGAACTCGTCTCCCGGCTCTACCCAAACAAGACAAACAAGCAACAAGGACACAATCAACCACGTGCAAGGATGAAAGAATATGATGCAAAAATGGTATGCTATGCGGGATGCGATGCGGGATGCATATGCAAGATATGACAGGAAATGCAAGAACCTGGCCTCAACTTGGAAATCCAAGTGTGCCACTGGGAAGATGAGATGAAATCGCTTGAAAACGATATAAAGAACGCCGGAATCGGAGTTACGGTTTGGAAATGGCAAGCGATTCAAATATGACACCGGTCTGTGATCTACAGCAAGTAGCCATCTAAATGCAACGAAATGAACATGCTACAGCACCCAAACATGACAACAAAATACATGGCAGGGATGCATTCAAGATGCTTAACAAAAGTCTAGCACTGAGCTACGGCCAATTCATCCATTAACAGGTTCAAACAAGCATGGCAAAAATGCATATGGCAAACAGGTTTCAGACTTAGTGAAATTAACACTTGTCTGGAATTTCAGATCAGGTAGCACTCTTCGGAGCAACAAAACTATATGCTACAGGACCTAAACATGGCAAAGTAAAGCATGGCATGGATCTACTCAAAGAGCTTAACAAAAGTCCCTTAGTGAACTTGAGCCAAAAGGGGTCAGAAAATACAATTGCAAGCATGTGAACATAGCAAAAACATAATCAGTTTTCAGACTTAGTGAAAACTGGAACATGCTAAAACATAACTCAAGTAGGCATGTTTACGAGCTCGATGCACTCACTATGGTGAAAGTCATGAAAAGCTAAGAATACACCCATCAAGAATACACAAAATGCAAGCTAGACATGGCAATAACAATAGCATAGCATGCACGGATCAACTACAACATCATCGGCAAAATTGCAAACAAGTTGATAATCTGCCCAGATTCACAAAGTAGCAAAAGTAGAGCTCGATTGACTCAAGCTAGGGTGCTCCATAATTGCGAACAAAGAAATGGATGGATAGAGCACTACAAGATTAACAAAACATCCTTACTGATCATCCTCAAAAGAGGCACGGATCACTAGGAAACAACATGAACATATGGCAATATGAGATAAATAGATCAAGGACTTGGTGGAATTGCTAAGTCCCTGAAAACAGAATTAGCAAGTGCACCACTTTGCAAGCTTGTGCTAGTCACCACACACATCACAAAAATACATGGGTTGCACCTCTGGAAAGATGACAAAACCCTTAACAAAACATATGCAGAGCATCAGGGCATATCATGCACACATTAATCATGGAAACAATGACAAAAAGCTAAATGGAGCAGCAGATCTGACAATTATCTCAAGTAGCCCTCTTCTAATAGCATTTCGGGCATCAAGATGAACTTAAATGAAAATGATGCAATGGAATGAAATGATGTACTCTTTGAGATGAACATTTTGATATGCTATACGCATGAATTGGAGCTACGGATGCAAAGTTACGAGGCTATGAACATTGCAAAAAAAAGTAGGACGGGCAAAAAGTCAACCGACTAGGGTTGCCGGCGAACTGTTCACCGGCGCCGGAATCGGTGGAGCTTGCCGTCGCATCTTGGGAGAAGGAGGAGGTCGGCGGCGGAGCTCGGCTCCCGAGGGCGGCGGGGGACGTGGGCCCGGGGCGGCGATGGTGCGGCGGCGGAGAGGATCGGCG
>NC_041388.1:136384654-136391832 GCF_002162155.2 Triticum dicoccoides | reverse complement strand
GGAGCGCGCGGGCCATGCAGGGGCCCGACTCGGGCTCGCCCGGGCCGGCGGCGGGACAGGCGGCGGGGCGCCACGTGGCACACGGCGGTTGGCGGCGGTGGGATCCGGACGTTGTCCGGCTCCGTCCGGACACGTCCGGCGGCGACGGAGACAGATTTTTTTTAGGGTTTCGGGGAGGGGGATCCGAGATTTTCGAGGAGGACCTATTTATAGGCCTGGAGGGAGCTAGGAGAGTCCAAATGAGGTGCGGTTTTCGGCCACACGATCGTGATCGAACGCTCTAGATGATGGAGCAGGTTTAGGTGGGTTTTGGGCCAAATTGGAGGGTGTTGGGCTGCAACACACACGAGGCCTTTTCAGTCCCTCGGTTAACCGTTGGAGTATCAAACGAAGTCCAAATGATATGATACTTGACAGGCGGTCTACCGGTAGTAAACCAAGGCGCTTGGCAAGTCTCGGTCCAATCCGGAAATGTTTAATCCCCACACACGAAAGAAAGGTAGAAATGACCACCGGAGGAGAACGAAGCGCCAGAATGCAAAACGGACAACGGGGAAAATGCTCGAATGCATGAGACGAACACGTATGCAAATGCAATGCACATGATGACATGATATGAGATGCATGACAATGATAACAACACACGGAGACAAAGACCCGAACCCGAGAAAATAAATTAACTTAACGTCGGAAATGGCAAGAGTTGGAGTACAAATTGGGAAAGTTACATCCGGGGTGTTACAACACTCCACCACTACGAAAGGATCTCGTCCCGAGATCTAGGACTGAAAGAACGCCGGGTACTCAGAACGGAGGTGATCCTCGCGTTCCCAGGTAGCTTCACGGTCGGAATGGTGTGACCACTTGACTTTGAGAAATTTGATTGACTTGTTGCGAGTCTTGCGTTCAGTCTCTTCAAGAATAGCAACTGGGTGCTCACGATAAGAGAGATCTTCTTGGAGCTCAATGTCCTCGAAGTTGACGGTTCGGTCAGGAGTCTTGAAGCACTTTCGAAGCTGAGAGACATGGAACACGTCATGAACATTGGCAAAGTTTGAAGGAAGCTCGAGTTGATAGGCGAGGTCGCCTCTCTTGCTGACAATCTTGAAAGGTCCCACGTATCTAGGGGCAAGCTTCCCTTTGATACCGAAGCGACGAGTACCTTTCATAGGAGAGACACAGAGGTAAACATGATCTCCGATCTCGAAAGACAAATCATGGTGCTTACTATCATAGTAGCTCTTCTGGCGGGATTGCGCTGCTTTGAGGTTATCACGAATGACTTTGCACATTTCCTCTGCCTCTGTGATTAAGTCATTACCCAAAAGCTGATGTTCACCAGTTTCAGACCAGTTGAGAGGGGTACGGCACTTCCTGCCATACAGAATTTCAAATGGGGCCTTGCCCGAACTTGCTTGAAAACTGTTGTTGTAGGAGAATTCAGCATAAGGAAGACAATCCTCCCACTTCATGCCGAAGGAGATCACACAAGCCCTGAGCATATCTTCAAGAATCTGGTTGACACGCTCGACTTGACCGCTAGTTTGAGGATGGAAAGCTGTGCTGAAGCAGATGTTGGTGCCCATGGCCTTCTGAAAAGAATCCCAAAACTTGGAGGTAAAGATGCTGCCACGGTCTGAAGAGATCACTTGAGGAATACCGTGCAGAGAGACAATCCGAGAGGTATAGAGTTCCGCCAATTGAGCTGCAGTGATCGACTCTTTAATAGGCAGAAAATGAGCCACTTTGGTGAGTTTGTCGATGACAACGAATATAGCATCATTGCCACGCTTGGACTTTGGAAACCCAGTCATGAAGTCCATCTCAATGTGGTCAAACTTCCATTCTGCAATGGCAAGAGGTTGGAGGAGACCAGCTGGCCCTTGGTGTTCTGCCTTCACTCTTCTGCAGACATCACATTCATTCACGAATTGAGCAATCTCACGCTTCATTCAAGTCCAGCAATAAGCTTGCTCAAGGTCCTGATACATCTTTGTGCTCCCAGGGTGGATGGAGAGGAGAGAATTGTGAGCCTCGTTCATGATCACTTTACGGAGGTCACCTTTGGGTACAACAATACGATCCTCGAAGAAAAGAGTATCCTTATCATCAAGGCGGTAGCACTTGTACTTGGGTTGATTCTTGGCAATCCCAATCTTCATCTTTTTCACCATAGCATCAAGAAGCTGGGCTTGGCGAATCTGGTCTTCCAAGGTAGGAGAGACTTGAAGGTTGGCGAGGAAACCTTGAGGAACAATTTGCAGATTAAGTTTGCGGAAAGCTTCACAAAGCTCGGGTTGATAAGGCTTAAGAATCAGACTGTTACAATAAGCTTTCCTGCTCAATGCGTCAGCAATCACAATGGCCTTGCCTGGAGTATACTCAATACTCGGATTATACTCTTGAATCATTTCGACCCATCGAGTTTTCCTGAGGTTGAGATTAGGCTGAGTGAAGATGTACTTGAGACTCTTGTGATCAGTGAAAATTTCCACTTTTCTTCCCAATAAGAGATGTCTCCAAGTCAAAAGAGCATGCACAACTGCCGCCAACTCGAGATCATGAGTGGGGTAGTTCTTATCATTAGGCTTCAACTGGCGAGAGGTATAAGCAACAACTTTCTTCTCTTGCATCAATACTGCGCCAAGACCTTGGAGAGAGGCATCACAAAAGACCTCGTACGGCTTGGATTCATCAGGCGGAGTCAGAACTGGAGCAGTGATCAATTTCTCTTTCAAAGTGTTGAAAGCAATGTCACACTCCGGAGACCAAACGTACTTGACGTGCTTCTGAAGAAGATTTGAGAGAGGCTTCGCGATCTTAGAAAAGTTTTCAACGAATCTTCGGCAATAGCTTGCGAGACCGAGGAAGCTACGGAGTTGCTTCACGTTCTGAGGAGGTTCCCAATTCACAATTGCAGACACCTTCTCAGGATTCACGGCAATGCCCTTGGCAGAGATGATATGACCAAGATAAAGAACCTCATCGAGCCAAAATTCACACTTGGAGAACTTGGCATAGAACTGATGTTCCCTCAACTTATCGAGTACCAAACGCAAGTGCTTGGCATGATCTTCCTTGTTCTTCGAGAAAACCAGAATGTCGTCGAGATAGACCAAAACGAAGTCATTGGTGTAGGCGTTGAAGATGAAGTTCATCATGCGAGAGAACGTCGGAGGAGCGTTGACGAGACCAAAAGACATGACAGTGTATTCATATGAACCATAGCTTGTCCTGAAAGCCGTCTTGAGAATATCTTGCTCACGGATTCGAATCTGATGATAACCCATACGGAGATCAAGCTTGGAGAATACTTGGGCACCTTTGAGTTGTTCGAACAGCTCGTTGATGTTGGGAAGTGGGTATTTGTTCTTGATGGTCTTCTTGTTCAATGGACGGTAATCCACACAAAGTCGGTCTGTTCCATCCTTCTTCTTCACAAAAAGAACACCACAACCCCACGGAGAAGAACTAGGCTGGATGAGACCCATTTTCTCTTGAATATCGAGTTGTTTCTTCAGCTCCTTCAACTCTTCAGGTCCGAGCTTGTAAAGACGTTTGCACACAGGTCCCGTGCCGGGCTCAAGATCAATAACGAATTCAACTGGCCGGTGCGGAGGCATTCCTGGGAGCTCTTCTGGAAAGACGTCTTGATATTCGCAAACGACTGGAATTTGCGAGATAGCATCGAGTTCACCCTTTTCATTGAGAGAAAACAGACGAACTGTATCATCACGAGCGGCAAAGACAATTACATCCTCAGACGAATGAGTCAATTGAATCTGCCTGGCTGCACAATCAAGATGCGCCTTGTGCTTAGAAAGCCAATCCATTCTGAAAATTAGATCAATGTCCGAGTTACCAAGAACCATTGGGGAAGAAAGGAACTTGTAGTCGCCCAATGTGATAGTAACATCTGGCACCTCCAGACTTGCACTCAAACGTTTGCCAGGAGAAACGATATCCATTTGTTTACCCAAATGAGAAGAAACGAACTCATGCTTGGTAAAAATGGCTTTGACATGAAACAATGCGATGCACCAGTGTCAAAAAGAACTTTAGCTGGAATATCATTAACAGGAAGGTTACCCATGATCACATCTGACGAGTCCTCTGCCTGAGCTGCGTTCATCAAATTGACCTTGGCGTGCTTGGGGTTATGCTTGACCACAGCTGTACTTGCCGATCTGACAGGAGGAGGAGGAGGAGGAAGACGCCTCTGGTTGAAACACTTGTTGGCATAGTGACCCTTCTGTTGGCACTTGTTGCACGTGACCTCTGAAAGCGGACGGTGATACGGAGCACTCAATCTTGGATCTTGAGACGAAGTCTTGTTCTAAAAGCCAGGGTTGGGTGGGTGGGAAGAACCACTGCCATCTTTGCTCTTCTGCTGATACGGCTGACGGAACGGCGGAGGAGGAAGCCAAAACTTCTGCTGCTTGGCCACTTGAGTAGAGGAAGGAGTAACATCTCTGACTCGCTTCTTGGAAGCATCACACCTCAACTGAGCAGCCTCTTGCTTCAACGCCATGTTGTAGAACTCATCGTACCTCAAGGGCTCAAAGAGAACAAGAGCGAGCTGAATTTCTTCTCTGAGACCACCCCTGAACTGATATATCATGCTGTTCTCATCAGGGACGTCCTGCTTGGCAAAGCGGGCGAGCTTCTGGAACAACTTGTTGTAGTCATAGACAGACAAAGAGCCTTGCTTCAGGTTGCGGAATTCCTCATGCTTGCTTTCAACCACGCTCTGAGGGATATGATGAGCTCGGAAATCTTGACGGAAATCATCCCAAGTGATAACACGTCCACCCTGGAGTCCTTGTACTGCTGGAACCATTCTGCAGCTTGATCTTTGAGTTGGAAGGAAGCGAACTTAACAAAGTCCTCAGGTCTGACATTTCTGCACTCGAAATGCTTGCACAGATCCACAAGCCAATCGTCAGCATCGGTTGCCTCAACACAATTGCTGAAAGTCTTTGGCCCATTAACAAGGAACTGGTTGAGTGTAGCAAAGTGATTCTGATAGTTGCCTTGGTTCCCTTGGTTGTCTTGATTGCGCTCTTGAAGAATTTGCATGATCAACTATGTGTTTGCATTGGTTGCGGCCATCACAGCTTGCCATGCCTCCGAAGGAGGTGGAGGTGGTGGCGGATCAGGATTCGGAGTCGTGCGCGTTGGAGGAGCCATCCTGAAGAGGTTGACGTCCATTAGCACATAGATAGACAAATATTGAAGCTGAATCCAACGGAATGAAAATAGCAACATATAGTCTTCACATCCAAACAAAATGAACGAATGCGTTTCTCTTGAAATGGTCACACATCCATAAATTGAGAAGCCACGTAGAATTAAGGTAGAGAAATAAATCAACAAGGTACGGATCAAGAACGAATAATCGGGAAAGAAATCCCAATCTCAAACCAATATCCGTGGAAGAAGAACTAGAGCTACAAGAATTCCCACCTATGAAACTCCCGAAACTTTCCGGTTATGCAATTAGGTGTTGGGGATACAGGGGAAGCATAATATCTCACCCAAATCTAGCAAATCCTACATCCAGCTGTATCCATCCTTCAACACATAACCAAGAAAACTTCGGAAACCATCTACCTCAACCTTCGAAAAGCATCCGTTATACAAGTTATGGTGATACTCCCGAACTCCCGCCCCAGTACTGGGTGGCATCGAGGTTATCTCACCAACAAACTGCATAAAAGAGATTTTCGATGTCGGCGTACTAAACTCAGGTATTCCAGAACTGCAACGATAAAATTATGACGACAACACCTCAGAGCTCAACTCCCCGGGACACTTCCACTAAACCCTTGATAGGAGGCACCAAGACAATGTTCTCATCATAAAACCATCGGAACGATTCCAAGATACCCGCGTGATCCTAATTTTTTTTGTGAAATTTGAGAACAGAAGAGTCAAAACTCTATGTCAGGATGCCTTACCAGAGCGATGAGGAGACTTGGAAGTAAAAAGAATTCCTAAACTCTCCGATATATAATTCCTAATTGACTCAAAACATTTTTCTAGACACAACTCGGCTGCTAAAAACGATCAAGCAATGGGGCTCCTAAGGTCGAGGAAGGCTCTGATTACCAACTTGTAACACCCTCGATGCGACTATATCTCCCATGTGTCGAGGCACGACTTAGAGGCATAATCGCATTGAAGGCATATGTCGCAAGTTAGGCAATCTTCACAACATCCCATGTAATATATATGTAATAAAAGGGGAGATAACATAGTTGGCTTACACTCGCCACGTCAATCAAGTACATAAATAACATTACATCAGCCAAACACTCATGGCCCGACTACGGCGCCAAAGTAAAAGATAACCCAACATGCTACACGGTCCCGATCACCCCCAACTGGGCACCACTACTGATCATCAGGAAAGGAAACATAGTAACGTTGAGAGTCTTGGTCGAACTCCCACTTGAGCTCAAGCGCGTCTCCTGGAGCGGAATCATCAGGCCCTGCATCTGGTGTAATAGTAATCTGTGAGCCACAGGGACTCAGCAATCTCGCACCCTCGCGATCAAGACTATTTAAGCTTAATAGGTAAGGCAAGGTAAATATCTGGAGCTGCAGCAAGCGACTAGCAAATATGGTGGCTAACTTATTCACAAAAGAGAGCGAGAAGAGGAGGCAAGGCACGGGCGAGAAACTAGAGAGCAACCTGCGCAAACATTACTCCAACACCGTGTCCACTTCTCGGACTCCGCCGAGAAGAGGCCATCACGGTAACACACTCAGTTGATTCATTTTAATTAAATTAAGGTTCAAGTTGTCTACAACCGGACATTAACAAATTCCCATCTGCCCATAACTGCGGGCACGGCTTTCGAAAGTTCAAATCCCTGCAGGGGAGTCCCAACTTAGCCCATGAAAAGCTCTCACGGTCAACGAAGGAATAGACCTCCTCCCAAGATGTTCCGATCAGACTCGGTATCTCGGTTCTTCAAGACACTTCGACAGGTTAAAACAAGACCAGCAACACCGCCCGAATGTGACGATAAATCCCGATAGGAGCTGCACATATCTCGTTCTCAGGGCACACTCAGATAGGTCAAGCTACGAGTAAAACCAACCCTCGAGTTTCCCCGAGGTGGCCCCGCAGGCTGCCTAGTTCGGACCAACACTCAGAGGATCACTGGCCC
>NC_041388.1:136382054-136384469 GCF_002162155.2 Triticum dicoccoides | reverse complement strand
GGGTTAAAATAAGATGACCCTCGGGCTTCGGAAACCCAAGGGAAAAAGAGGCTAGGTGGCAAATGGTAAAACCAAGGTTGGGCATTGCTGAAAAAGCTTTAATCAAGGCGAACTATCAAGGGGTTCCCATTATAACCCAACCGCATGAGGAACGCAAATTCCGGAAACATAACACCGATATGACGGAAACTAGGGCGGCAAGAGTGGAACAAAACACTAGGCGAGAGGCCGAGCCTTCCACCCTTTACCAAGTATATAGATGCATTAAGATAACAAGATAATATAATAATATCCCAACAAGTAAATAAATATTCCAACAAGGAACGGTCTCCAATCTTCACCTGCAACTAGCAACGCTATAAGAGGGGCTGAGCAAAGCGGTAACATAGCCAATCAACGGTTTGCTAGGACATGGTGGGTTAGAGGTTTGACATGGAAATTTGGGAGGCTTGAAAGCAAATGGTAGGCATCGTAGCAATGGCATGGCAAAAGAGCGAGCAAACTAGCATAGCAAAGATAGTAGTGATTTCGTGGGTATGATCATCTTGCCTGCACAGTTGTCAGAGTTGACTGGATCCTCGAAAGCGAACTCAACGGGCTCCTCGTTAGCGAACTCGTCTCCCGACTCTACCCAAACAAGACAAACAAGCAACAAGGACACAATCAACCACGTGCAAGGATGAAAGAATATGATGCAAAAATGGTATGCTATGCGGGATGCGATGCGGGATGCATATGCAAGATATGACAGGAAATGCAAGAACCTGGCCTCAACTTGGAAATCCAAGTGTGCCACTGGGAAGACGAGATGAAATCGCTTGAAAACGATATAAAGAACGCCGGAATCAGAGTTACGGTTTGGAAATGGCAAGCGATTCAAATATGACACCGCTTTGCGATCTACAACAAGTAGCCATCTAAACGCAACGAAATGAACATGCTACATCACCCAAACATGACAACAAAATACATGGCAGGGATGCATTCAAGATGCTTAACAAAAGTCTAGCACTGAGCTACGACCAATTCATCCATTAACAGGTTCAAACAAGCATGGCAAAAATGCATATGGCAAACAGGTTTCAGACTTGGTGAAATTAACACTTGTCTGGAATTTCAGATCAGGTAGCACTCTTCGGAGCAACAAAACTATATGCTACAGGACCTGAACATGGCAAAGTAAAGCATGGCATGGAGCTACTCAAAGAGCTTAACAAAAGTCCCTTAGTGAACTTGAGCCAAAAGGGGTCAGAAAATACAATTGCAAGCATGTGAACATAGCAAAAACATAATCAGTTTTCAGACTTAGTGAAAACTGGAACATGCTGAAACATAACTCAAGTAGGCATGTTTACGAGCTCGATGCACTCACTACGGTGAAAGTCATGAAAAGCTAAGCATACACCCATCAAGAATACACAAAATGCAAGCTAGACATGGCAATAACAATAGCATAGCATGCACGGATCAACTACAACATCATCGGCAAAATTGCAAACAAGTTGATAATCTGCCCAGATTCACAAAGTAGCAAAAGTAGAGCTCGATTGACTCAAGTTAGGGTGCTCCATAATTGCGAACAAAGACATGGATGGATAGGGCACTACAAGATTAACAAAACATCCTTACTAATCATCCTCAAAAGAGGCACGAATCACTAGGAAACAACATGAACATATGGCAATATGAGATAAACAGATCAAGGACTTGGTGGAATTGCTAAGTCCCTGAAAACAGAATTAGCAAGTGCACCACTTTGCAAGCTTGTGCTAGTCACCACACACATCACAAAAATACATGGGTTGCACCTCTGGAAAGATGACAAAACCCTTAACAAAACATATGCAGAGCATCAGGGCATATCATGCACACATTAATCATGGCAAAAATGACAAAAAGCTAAATGGAGCAGCAGATCTGACAATTATCTCAAGTAGCCCTCTTCTAACAGCATTTCGGGCATCAAGATGAACTCAAATGAAAATGATGCAATGGAATGAAATGATGTACTCTCTGAGATGAACATTTTGATATGCTATACGCATGAATTGGAGCTACGGATGCAAAGTTACGAGGCTATGAACATTGCAAAAAAATAACTAGGACGGGCAAAAAGTCAACCGGCTAGGGTTTTCCATATCTGGATCGGGCGACACGAAAAATGAGGATGGCCGGGGAACTGTTCACCGGCGCCGGAATCGGTGGAGCTTGCCGGCGCATCTTGGGAGAAGGAGGAGGCCGGAGCCGGGGAGGTCGGCGGCGGAGCTCGGCTCCCGAGGGCGGCGAGGGGCGTGGGCCCGGGGCGGTGATGGTGCGGCGGCGGAGAGGATCGGCGGCGAGGCGGCGCGGTGGCGGCGGAGAGGATCGGCGGCGGAGCGTGCGGGCGTGCGGGGGCCTGACTCGGGCTCGCCCGGG
>NC_041388.1:136327443-136381540 GCF_002162155.2 Triticum dicoccoides | reverse complement strand
CGGGCCGGCGGCGGGACGGGCAACGGGGCGCCACGTGGCACGCGGCGGTTGGCGGCGGTGGGATCCGGACGTTGTCCGGCTCCATCCGGACACGTCCGGCGGCGGCAGAGACAGATTTTTTTTAGGGTTTCGGGGAGGGGGATCCGAGATTTTCGAGGAGGGCCTATTTATAGGCCTAGAGGGAGCTAGGAGAGTCCAAATGAGGTGCGGTTTTCGGCCACGCGATCGTGATCGAACGCTCTAGATGATGGAGTAGGTTTAGGTGGGTTTTGGGCCAAATTGGAGGGTGTTGGGCTGCAACACACACCAGGCCTTTTCAGTCCCTCGGTTAACCGTTGGAGTATCGAACGAAGTCCAAATGATATGAAACTTGACAGGCGGTCTACCGGTAGTAAACCAAGGCCGCTTGGCAAGTCTCGGTTTAATCCGGAAATGTTTAATCCCCACACACGAAAGAAAGGTAGAAATGACCACCGGAGGAGAACGAAGCGCCGGAATGCAAAACGGACAACGGGGAAAATGCTCGAATGCATGAGACGAACACGTATGCAAACGCAATGCACATGATGACATGATATGAGATGCATGACAACGATAACAACACATGGAGACAAAGACCCGAACCCGAGAAAATAAATTAACTTAACGCCGGAAATGGCAAGAGTTGGAGTACAAATTGGGAAAGTTACATCCGGGGTGTTACACCTTGAGACCATAAATATAATGTCCAACCTTATTGAAGGCCAGAGAGAACATATATCTTCTTCCAGAGAGATGTAAAACCTTAAGACCCGAAGGGTTCCCCCCAATGCAACATTGTAAAGCAATGGCCACGGAATCTTCATTAAGGGGAAAACTTGCTGAGGAGAAATGTGCCACCAAGAAGAACTCTTTGAGCGAACCAGAGGGGGAGAAGTTCACCGAGGAGCCAAAGCGTTGACGCACCTGAGCTGCGACCGCAAGGCCGGGGGAGAAATCCCAATGTAGGAGGCCGTCCATGATGAACTAGGTGAGAGATCACCATCGTTGGTCAGCGTGTGGTGGAAGCAGGTGGGAGAGGAGAGGAGAGTAGAGGAGAGCCATCCTCATTCCATCGTGAGTTATCTCCTTCGCCAAGTATTCGGCCGCCCGAAGCTCCGTAATGTTCTCCTCCTTGACGGAGGAGACCATCCACTTGCCCTGACCTCCGGATTCGGACATGGTTGCTTGGGTGGGAAGGAGATGAGACCTTGGGCGTTGGAACTCGAGATTGGAGAGGCAGAGACAGAGAGAGGGCGTGAGAGAGGAAGAGGGAATCCTTATCCCCTTATAAAGGCAACGAATATTGAACGCCTCCTCACTCGCCTTAAGATTCGACTATTCCCAAGGGCTGTATAAACGGCATGGTTGGGTTCCCACGCCCGTATTGATGAGAATCCCGTAATAAGGGGGCACAATCTCTGCTTTGACAAGACGTGCCAATGGAAACCGCATCTCGAAACATGGACCGGCAGACAAAAAACGGTCCGAAATTATGACCGGACAGACGTGATGTCATATTGTAAAAGCTGTCAGTGGATTAGACTCGTGTAAAAATATATATTCTCTCTACGGTTATGTATGGTGTGTGTGACAGGTCCGGATACTATCATCGCATCCGAAGACTATCTTGAAGTTCGGATAAAAGGGAACCCGCCTTGCAATGCCGAAGACAATCTATGCGCCGAACTCCTCGTCATTGAAGCCAGGTTCACGGGCTACTAAGGGAGTCCTGGACAAAGGGGTCCTCGAGCATCCGGCCTGTTATCCATGGGCCGGACTGATGGGCTGTGAAGACATGAAGGCCGAAGACTATACCTGAGTCCGGATTGGACTCTCCTTGGCATGGAAGGCAAGCTTGGCGACCGACTATGAAGATTCCTTCTTATGTAACCGACTCTATGTAAACCCTAGATCCCCTCGGTGTCTATATAAACCGGAGGGGATATTCCAAAAAGGATACATTCATTACCATAGTCATATAGGCTAGACTTCTAGGGTTTAGCCATCACGATCTCGTGGTAGATCAACTCTTGTACCATTGATCCTAGACGCACTGTTCAGGACCCCCCACCCGAGATCCGCCGGTTTTGACACCGACATCTTGTCACTCCTTATTCTCCTCATATCGATATCTCACCCAAAACACGAAAACTTCAATCACACAAAATTTAACGGAACTTTGTGAGATAGGTTAGTATGATAAAGAGCAAACCATTTCACTTTTGGCACTGTCAAAGACAAGATTCATAATTGTCCTCACACAATTCCTACTGTAGCATATCATTTTCACAATTTATGTTGAGCAATATAAGCCATGGAAACTAGAAAACAAGCAAACTATGCATTGAAAACAGAATCTGTCAAAAACAGAACAGTCTGTAGTAATCTGTACTCAAACCATACTTCTGCTACTCCAAAAATTATGAAAAAATAGAAAAACCTGAGAAATTTGTCTATTAATCCTCTGCAAAAAGAATCAGCATTTTATCATGCTTCTGTTAAAAATGAGAATTGTTTTCCTGAGCGCAAAAGTTCCTGTTTTTCAGCAAGATCAAATCAACTATCACCGTAAGCCATCCCAAAGGTCTTACTTGGCACTTTATTGAAAAAGCAATAAAACATGATTAATACAGTAGCCTAATCATGTGAACACACAAAAACAGTAGGTAGAAGTGTTGGGTTGTCTCCCAACAAGCGCTTTTCTTTTATGCCTTTTAAGCTAGGCATGATGATTTCAATGATGCTTGCATAAAAGATAAGAATTGAAACATGAAGAGAGCATCATTAAGCATATGACTAGAAAATTTAAGCCTAACCCACTTCCTATGCATAGGGATTTTGTGAGCAAAAAAATTATGGGAACAAGAATCAACTAGCATAGGAAGGCAAAACAAGCATAACTTTAAGATTTTCAACACATAGAGAGGAAACTTGATATTATTGCAATATGTAAAAGCATATGTTCCTCTCTCATAATAATTTTCAGTGGCATCATGAATTAATTCAACAATATAGCTATCACATAAAGCATTCTTTTCATAATCCACAAGCATAGAAAACTTATTACTCTCCACATAAGCAAATTTATTCTCATCAATAATTGTGGGAGCAAACTCAACAAAATAATTCTCATGTGATTGGAAATTAAAATCATGATTACAAGTTTCATGGTTATTATTATTCGTTATAGCATACATGTCATCACCATAATCATCATAGATAGCAACTTTGTTGCCATAATCAATTCCAACCTCTTCCAAAATAGTGAATTGATCATTAAATAAAGTCATGACCTCTCTGAATCCACTTTCATCATTATAATCATCATAAATAGGGGGTGTGCAATCATCATAATAAATTTTATCATCAAAACTTGGGGGACTAAAAATATCATATTTATCAAATATAGCATCCCCAAGCTTATGGCTTTGCATATGATTAGCATCATAGGTATTCAAAGAATTCATACTAACAACATTGCAATCATGCTCATCATTCAAATATTTTGTGCCAAACATTTTATTGACTTCTTCTTCTAACAATTGAGCACAATTTTCCGAACCATCATTTTCACGAAAGATCTTATAAAGATGATCAATAATATGACGCAACCTCAATTCCATTTTTTGTAGTTTTCTTATAATAAACCAAACTAGTGATAAAACAAGAAACTAAAAGATTCGATTGAAAGATCTAAAGATATACCTTCATGCACTCACCTCCCCGGCAACGGCGCCAGAAAAGAGCTTGATGTCTACTATGCAACTTTATTCTTGTAGACATGTGTTGGGCCTCCAAGCGTAGAGTTTTGTACGACAGTAACAATTTTCCCTCAAGTGGATGACCTAAGGTTTATCTATCTGTGAGAGGTGTAGGATAAAGATGGTTTCTCTCAAACGAACCTGCAATCAAATACAAGAAATCTCTTGTGTCCCCAACACACCCAATACAATGGCAAATTGTATAGGTGCACTAGTTCGGCAAAGAGATGGTGATAAAAGTGTAATATGGATGGTAGAAATATATTTTTATAATCTAAATAAATAAAAACAGCAAGGTAGCAAATAGTAAACGGGCACAAAAACGGTATTGCAATGCTTAAAAACAAGGCCTAGGGTCCATATTTTCACTAGTGCTATCTCTCAACAGTGCTAACATAGTTGGATCATATGATTATCCCTCAAAGTGTAACGAAGAATCACTCCTGAGTTCCTATTAGCGGAGAACAAAAGATATGAATTTTTTGTAGGGTACGAAACCACCTCAAAGCTATTCTTTCTGTTTGATCTATTCAAGAGTCCGTACTAGAATAACACAAAGCTATTCTTTCCGCTCGATCTATCCTAGAGTTCGTACTACAATAACACCAAAGCAAGTTCATATTCATAATACTCAATCCACACAAAGAACTATAAAGAGACCCCAAAGTTTTCGTCAGAGAAAAGATAATAAAAACGTGCATCAACCCCTACACATAGATTACCCCAATATCACCGCGGCAATCCGCGAGTTGAATGCCATAACATATATCAAGTGAATCAATAAGATACCCCAATTGTCAACTCAAGTATTCATACCGCAAGACATATATCATGTGTTCTCAAATTTGAACATTCAATCCAACATGACAAAACTTCAAAGGGTAAAGATTCAATTCATCACAACAAGAGTATAGAGGGGAGAAACATCATATGATCTGACTATATTAACAAAGCCCGTGATATAGATCACGAGAGAGAGAGAGAGAGAGATTAATCACATAGCTACTGGTACAAACCCTAAGCCCCGAGGGTGGACTACTCCCTCCACATCGCGGTGGCCGCTGGGATGATGAAGATGGCCGCCGGAGATGATTCCCCCCTCCTCCCCCGTCCGGCAGGGTGCCAGAACAAGTCTCGATTGGTTTTCGGTGGCTACGGAACCCTGCGGCGGCGGAACTTCTGATCTAGTTTAACCCTGAGGGGTTTCAGAATATTTGGAAATTTATAGTGCAAAGAAGGGGTGCGGGAGGCCACCGAGGTGGGCACAACCCACCTGGGCGTGCCAGGGGGCCCTGGCGCGCCCTAGTGAGTTGTGCCCCCTCGTGGCATCCCCTAGGTGCAGCTCTGGCCCAATGGGTTCCTTCTGGTCAAAAAAAATCTCCGTAAAGTTTCATGGTGTCTGGACTCCGTTTGATATTGATTTTCTGCGATGTAAAAAAAAAGCAAAAAACAGCAACTGGCAGAGGGCACTGGGTCAATAGGTTTGTCCCAAAAAATGATATGAAGTGGCTATAGAATGATTGTAAAACACCCAAGAATGATAAAATAAAGCATGAATACTTCATAAATTATAGATACGTTGGAGACGTATCACGGGCTTTGCACCTAGTGGTGCTTCCACGACGTAATTCTTCTGTGCAACAATGAGGATAATCCTCAAGTTATGAACCCAGTTCGTGTAGTTCCTACCATCATCTATCAACTTAGCTTTCTCTAGGAACGCATTAAAATTCAAAGGAACAGTAGCACGGGCCATTTATCTACAACAACATAGACATGCAAAATACTGTCAAGTACTAAGTTCATGATAAATTAAAGTTCAATTAATCATATTACTTAAGAACTCCCACTTAGATAGATATCCCTCTAGTCATCTAAATGATCACGTGATCCATATCAACTAAACCATGCCTGGTCATCACGTGAGATGGAGAAGTTTTCAATGGTGAACATCACTATGTTGATCATATATACTATATGCTTCACGCTCGACATTTCGGTCTCAGTGTTCCGAGGCCATATCTGCATATGCTAGGCTTGTCTAGTTTATCCTGAGTATTCTTCTTGTGCAAAACTGGCTTGCATCCATTGTATGAGAACATAGAGCTTATCACACCCAATCATCACGTGGTGTCTCGGAACAACAAGCTGTAGCAATGGTGCATAGTCAGGGAGAACACTTGTACCTTGAAATTTAGTGAGAGATCATCTTATAACGCTACCGCCGTACTAAGCAAAATAAGATGCATAAAGGATAAACATCACATGCAATTAATATAAGTGATATGATATGGCCATGATCATCTTGTGCCTTCGATCTCCATCTCCAAAGCACCGTCATGATCACCATCGTCACCGGCTTCACACCTTGATCTCCATCGTAGCATCGTTGTCGTCTCGCCAACTATTGCTTCTACGACTATCGCTACCGCTTAGTGATAAAGTAAAGCAATTACATGGCGATTGCATTTCATACAATAAAGCGACAACCATATGGCTCCTGCCAGTTGCGAATAACTGTTACAAACCATGATCATCTCATACAAAAATTTATATATCATCACGTCTTGACCACCTCACATCACAACAAGCCCTGCAAAAACAAGTTAGATGTCGTCTACTTTGTTGTTGCAAGTTTTACGTGGCTGCTATGTGCTTCTAGGAAGAACCATTCTTACGTACGCATCAAAACCACAACGATTTTTCGTCAAGTGTGTTGTTTTAACCTTCAACAAGGACCTGGCGTAGTCAAACTTGATTCAACTAAAGCTGGAGAAACAGACACCCGCTAGCCACCTGTGTGCGAAGCACGTCGGTAGAACTAGTCTCATGAACGCGGTCATGTAATGTCGGTCTGGGCCGCATCATCCAACAATACCGCCGAATCAAAAGACGAGAAGGAAGGAGGGGGGCGCCACCCCTCCCCTTGTCCAATTCGGATTGGGCAAGGTGGGGCGTGTGCCACCTCTAGCCGGCCCTCTCTTTTCTCCACTAAGGCCCATGATGGCCCATTAACTTCCCGAGGGGGTTTCGGTAACCCCGGTACTCCGAAACTTATCTGAAACGACCCAAACCATTCCGATGTCCGGATGTAGCCTTCCAATATATGAATCTTTATGGCTCGACCATTTCGAGACTCCTCATCATGTCTGTGATCTCATCCGGGACTCCGAACAAACTTCGGTTCATCAAAACATGAAACTCATAATACAAATCGTCATCGAATGTTAAGCATGTGGACCCTACGGGTTCGAGAACTATATAGACATGACCAAGACACATATCCGGTCAATAACCAATAGCGGAACCTGGATGCTCATATTGGCTCCTACATATTCTACAAAGATCTTTATCGGTCAAACCGCATAACAACATACGTTGTTCCCTTTGTCATCGGTATGTTACTTGCCCAAGATTCGATCGTCAGTATCATCATACCTAGTTCAATCTCGTCACCGGCGAGTATATTTACTCGTTCTGTAATGCATCATTCCATGACTATCATGTTGCTTGCAAGGATCATAGTGATGTGCATTACCGAGAGGGCCCAGAGATACCTCTCCGATACACAGAGTGACAAATCCTAATCTCGATCTATGCCAACTCACAAAAACCATCGGAGACACCTGTAGAGCATCTTTATAATCACCTAGTTACGTTGTGATGTTTGATAGCACACAAGGTGTTCCTCCGGTATTTGGGAGTTGCATAATCTCATAGTCAAAGGAACATGTATAAGTCATGAAGAAAGCAACAGCAATAAAACTAAACGATCATTATGACAAGCTAATGGATGGGTCTTGTCCATCACATCATTCCCATAATGATGTGATCTCGTTCATCAAATGACAACACATGTCTATGGTCAGGAAACTTAACCATCTTTGATTAACGAGCTAGTCAAGTAGAGGCATACTAGGGACACTCTGTTTTCTCTATGTATTCACACATGTACTAAGTTTCCGGTTAATACAATTCTAGCATGAATAATAAACATTTATCATGATATAAGGAAATATAAATAACAACTTTATTATAGCCTCTAGGGCATATTTGCTTCAAGTAGTTCATCACAGAAATCAGTTCTAGTGAGGTCTGCACCAATTAGTGAGGAAGCTAATGATAATGATCAGGAAACTTCAGATCAAGTTACTTCCGAACCTCGTAGGTCAACCAGAGTACGTTCCGCACCAGAGTGGTACGGTAATCATGTTCTGGAAATCATGTTACTAGACCATGACGAACCTACAAACTGTGAGGAAGCAACGATGAGCCCAGATTCTGCGAAATGGCTTGAGGTCGTGAAATCTGAGATGGGATCCATGTATGAAAACAAAGTATGGACTTTGGTTGACTTGCCCGATGATAAGCAAGCCACAGAGAATAAATGGATCTTCAAGAAGAAGACTGATGTTGATGGTAATGTTACAGTCTACAAAGCTCGACTTGTTGCGAAAGGTTTTCGACAAGTTCAAGGAGTTGACTACGATGAGACCTTCTCACCCGTAGAGATGCTTAAGTCCATCCGAATCATGTTAGCAATTGCTGCATTTTATGATTATGAAATTTGGCAAATGGATGTCAAAACTGCATTCTTTAATGGATATCTTAAAGAAGAGTTGTATATGGTGCAACCAGAAGGTTTTGTGGATCCAAAAGGTGCTAACAAAGTGTGCAAGCTCCAGCGATCCATTTATGGACTGGTGCAAGCATCTCGGAGTTGGAATATACGCTTTGATAGTGTGATCAAAGCATATGGTTTTATACAGACTTTTGGAGAAGCCTGTATTTACAAGAAAGTGAGTGGGAGCTCCGTAGCATTTCTGATATTATATGTGGATGACATATTGTTGATCGAAAACAAAGCATATTGATGATGCATTACAGAACAAGTAAGGATACTTGCCGATAACGAGATTGAACTAGGTATAAAGATACCGACGATCGAATCCCGAGCAAGTAACATACCCATGAAAAAGGGAATGACGTATGTTGTCATTGCGGTTTGATCAATAAAGATCTTCGCAGAATATGTAGGAACTAATATGAGCATCCAGGTTCTGTTGTTGGCTATAGCTCAGAGATGTGTCTTGGTCATGTCTACATAGTTCTCGAACCCGTAGGGTCCGCACGCTTAACGTTCGATGACGATTTGTATTATGAGTTATGTGTTTTGGTGACCTAAGATTTTTCTGAGTCCTGTATGAGATTACGGACATGATGAGGAGTCTCAAAATGGTTGAGGGGTAAAGATTGATATATTGGATGATAGTATTCAGACACCGGAATGGTTCCAGAGTGTTTCGGGTATTTTTAGGAGTACTGGGAGGTTACTGGAACCCCCCGGGGAAGTAATGGGCCAACATGGGCCACGGGGGAGAGAGAGGGGAGCCCACAAGGGGTGATGCCCCCCATTGGTTGTACGAATTGAACAAGGGGGGGGGGTGCGGCCCCCCTTTCCTTCCCCCTCTCCCTCTCCTTCCCCCTTTCCCCCTCCGAAAGAAGGAAGGGGGCCGAGTTGGACTAGGAGTCCTAGTCGGTTCCCCCCCATGGCGCGCCCCTTAGGCCGGCGTCCTCCCCTCCTCCTTTATATATGGGGGCAGGGAGCACCCCAAAGCACATCAATTGTTCTCTTAGCCGTGTGCGGTGCCCCCTCCATAGTTTACTCCTCCGGTCATATTGTCGTAGTGCTTAGGCGAAGCCCTGCGTGGATCACATCACCATCACCGTCACCACGCCATCATGCTGACGAAACTCTCCTCGACACTTTGTTGGGTCAAGAGTTCGAGGGACGTCATCGAGCTGAACGTGTGCAGAACTCGGAGCTGCCGTACGTTTGGTGCTTGATCGGTTGGATCGTGAAGACGTTCGACTAAATCAACCGCGTTAAGCTAACGCTTCCGCTTTCGGTCTACGAGGGTACGTGGACACACTCTCCCCCTCTCGTTGCTATGCATCTCCTAGATAGATCTTGAGTGATCGTAGGATTTTTTTTGAAATTGCATGCTATGTTCCCCAACACCCTCCTCTTCGGGGATGCACCTTTGAAGGACTCCAGTAGTACTTTTCTTGGATAGTTCACCTTCATGAACTTTATAGGCTTTAGAACGTCGAACTATGCGACGGGCCTCATTTTGATCATCGGGAAGCTCCTGCCTATTAAGGTAGGCCAGGAAGGGTTCGGTCCATGGGGCAATAACGCCCATGATTACAAGGGCAGAAGGTGTTATTTCGGTGGCCAAACCCCCGATGATATCTGTATTGTGTTCAGTTGCTGGGGGTATGATCGGGTCGGACTAGTATTTCCACTCTCGCCCTGCCATACCACGGATGGCTTAAAGAGTCTTTCCACAAAGGTGTTAGGCGGGACGAGATCACGCTTGGCGCCCATTTGAGCGAGGATGTCCGCTGCCTGGTTACTATCTCGAGCAACATGATGGAACTCGAGCCCCTTGAACCGAGCCGATATATTGAGTACGTCATTTTGATATGCCGCCATTTTTGGATATTTTGCATCGAACTCTCCATTTATTTGGGATATCGCGAGGTTTGAATCCCTGTGCACCTCTAGGTGTTGTATGGCCATGGAGACAGCCATTCGGAGGCCGTGTAGAAGAGCCTCTTATTCGGCTGCATTATTGGAGTCTGTATACATGATTTGCAGCACGTAGGGGACTGTGTCCCCCGTAGGGGATGTCAAAATGACACCGGCCCCTAGTTCATAAAAACATAATCATAACAGTAGCATAATTGTGCTAACACACAAGAACAAGAAGCAAAAAGCAAAAATAAATTTTATTCATTGGGTTGCCTCCCAACAAGCGCTATAGTTTTATGCCCTTAGCTAGGCATAAAGCAAGGATCTAAGTTTTGTCATCTTTGGTTCGAGATCCATAAGATGCCCTCATGATTGATTCATATGGTGGCTTAATTCTAGTTCTAGGAAAGTGTTTCATACCCTTACTCAAAGGAAATTGGAACTTAATATTGCCTTCTTTCATATCAATCACGGCACCGGTAGTGCGTTAAAACGGTCTACCAAGAATAATTGAACAAGATGGATTGCAATCAATATCAAGAATAGTAAAATCTATGGGCACATAATTCCTATTTGCAAGAATAATAACATCTTCCCATAGGCTTTTTAATAGTAGAATCCCCCAAGTGTAAATTTAAAGAGCATGATTCAAGATCGCTAAGACCAAGCACATCACATAAAGATTTCGGAATTGTAGAAACACTAGCACCCAACTCACACAGAGCAAAACACTCATAATTTTTAATCTTGACTTTGATAGTAGGTTCCCATTCATCATGCAATTTTCTAGGAATTGAAACTTCTAATTCCATTTTTTCTTCAAGAGCTTTCATCATAACATCAACAATATGTTTAGTAAAAGCTTTATTTTGTTCATAAGCATGGGGTGAATTTATCATGGATTGCAACAAATAAATACAATCAGTCAAAGAGAAATTATCATAATTAAAGTCTTTGTAATCCAAAAGAGTGGGCACATCACTAGCTAAAGTTTTGACCTCTTCAAACCCACCTTCATCAAATTTTCAACAAGATTTTCGCCCTCCGAAATATTGGGATGCCTTATACCTAAAGTTGACTCTTCTCTAGTCCATTTTTCATCAATATTAACTTTACTAAACAAGGAAACAATAGAATAAACACCAATCATTTTAAGATCTTCATCACTTTTGTCTTCTAATGAGATTGGTTTAGCGGCCATTTGATTTACTAAGGTAGCTTGTGCATCGAATATTTTTACTAGCAAACTTTCGGAAAAATCATACTTAGATTGGACATTGAAAACTTCTCTACTGATATCATCAAGTTGTTTTGTAATAGCATCAAGCACAATGGAGTGCTCCTTAAGTTCTTTAGTAAAATACTTATTATGCTCAAGTTGTGTAGTCATATACTCCTTCGTACTTTTCTCCATTTCAAGCATAATATTTGGGTAAGGAACATCATAATATTTTCTTTGAGGCATCATGACTACGCAAATAGGAATGCACACAAAAACAGATCTGGCAAGAAAACGGCAAACGAGAAAGAGAGGCAAATAAAACGACAATTTTTTGTGAAGTTGGGGAGAGGTAAACAAGAGGCAAAAAGGCAAATAATGTAAATTGCGAGGAGATGAGATTTGTGATTAGGAACCTGGTTATGAAGAAGATCCTCCCCGGCAGCGGTGCCACAAATTCCTTTTGATCGCTCTCTGACTATAGCGCCAGAAAGGCTCCTGTCTGCTAGGACTACGTCGGTATTTCCCCAAAGAGGAAGGGATGATGCAACACAACAACGGTAGGTATTTCCCTCAGTGAAGAAACCAAAGTTTATCGAACCAGTAGGAGGACCAAGCAACACACCATAAACAGCACCTACACACAAATAACAACACCTCGCAACCCGACGTGTTAAAGGGGTTGTCAATCCCTTTTGGGTAACGATGCAAGAAAATTGTAGTAGATTGAAATAATAGATCGCAAATAAAATAAAGTGCAGCAAAGTATTTTGTATTTTTTCTTTAATAGATCTAAATAAAAATGCAAAGTAAAAGTGGATCGCAAGCAAATATATGAGGAAGAAGACCCTAGGGTCGTAGGTTTCACTGGTGGCTTCTCTCAAGAAAGATAGCAAACAGCGGGTAAAAAAATTACTATTGGGCAATTGATAGAACCTCAAATAATTATGATGATATCCAGGCAATGATCATTACATAGGCATCACGTCCAAGATTAGTGGACCAACTCCTGCTTGCATCTACTACTATTACTCCACACATCGACCGCTATCCAGCATGCATCTAGTGTATTAAGTTCATGGAAAACGGAGTAATGCAATAAGAACAATGACATGATGTAGACAAGATCCTTTTATCTATTGCATAGATATAGATCCCTTCTTCTTATCCTTAGTAGCAATGATACATACGTGTCGGTTCCTTTTCTGTCACTGGGATCAAGCACCATAAGATCGAACCCACTACCGGGCACCTCTTCCCATTGCAAGATAAATAGATCAAGTTGGCCAAACAAAACCCAAATATCAGAGAAGAAATGTGAGGCTATAAGAGATCATGCATATAAGATATCAAAGAAACTCAAATAACTGTCATGGATATAAAAAGATATGACTGATCATAAACTCAAAGTTCATCGGATCCCAACAAACACACCGCAAAAAGAGTTACATTGTATGGATCTCCAAGAGAAGAGACCATTGTATTGAGAATCAAGAAAGAGAGATGAAGCCATCTAGCTACTAACTACGGACCCGAAGGTCTACAAAGAACTACTCATGCATCATCGGAGAGGCACCGTGGTGAACCCCATCCGAGATGATGTCTAGATTGGATCTGGTGGTTCTGGACTCTGCGGCGGCTGGATGAATATTTCGTCGACTCCCCTAGGGTTTCTGGAATATTGGGGTGTTTATAGAGCAAAGAGGCGGTCCGGGGGACACCCAAGGTGGGCACAACCCACCAGGGCGCGCTTGGGCCACCTGGTGCGCCCTGGTGGGTTGTCCCCTCCTCAGGACTCCCCCAGGTGCAACCAGGGCCCAACATGTTCCTTCTGGTCCATAAAAAATCTCCGTAAAGTTTCGTGGCATTTGGACTCCGACTGATATTGATTTTTTGTGATGTAAAAAACACGGAAAAAAAACATGAACTGGCACTTGGCACTATGTCAATAGGTTAGTACCAAAAAATGATATAAAATGATTATAAAACATCCAATATTGATAATAAAACAACATGGAACAATCAAAAATTATAGATACGTTGGAGACGTATCAGCATCCCCAAGCTTAACTCCTACTCGTTCTCGAGTAGGTAAGTGATAAAAACAGAATTTTTGATGTGGAGTGTTGTTTAACATGTCATATCATATTCTTTTCTTTATAGCATGGACATTTGGACTTTTTATGTGATTCAAAGCAATAGTCTAGTTTTGACATGATAATTTAGATACTCAAGCATATCAACAAGCAACCATGTCTTTCAAAATATCAATGCTAAAATAAGTTATCCCTAGCCCATCATGCTCAAACATTGATCCATTCATGAAACACACTCGAATATTAGCTACACCCAATGCTTAAGTACGATCATATTGCCTCCTAGTTGGTGCTTTTATAAGAGAAGATGGAGACTCAAAATATAAATTGCATAAAGTAAAAGAAGGGGCCTTCGCAGAGGGCAGTAGGGATTTGTAGAGGTGCCAGAGCTCAAGGTGAAAAACTTAGAGATAAAAACATTTTGGTAGGTGTATCTATCCCACCAACGAAAACGACTTAGACTTCCCAATACTTTCCATGCATAGATGTATCATAGGCGGTTCCCAAACAGAAAATAAAGTTTATTCCTTTTTCCACCATAACTTTCACTTTCCATGGCTAATTGTATCCACGGGTGCCCTCCATACCAACACTTTCCAAGGAATTTATTATTTGACAACATAAAGTAAATTCATTTTTTTTTTTGCATTTCAGGACTGGGCATCCCTAATACCTTTGCCTTACTCTCGTGCAATGACAAGTGAATAAACACTCATCTTGAGAATAACACATCTAGCATGGAAAATATTAGCCACCCCTCACCGCTCCGCGAGCGAAACAAACACACAAAAGAGAAGTTTATTTTGAAAAATAGAGATGGCACATGCAAATTTGCTTAGAACGGCAAAAGAATACCGCATATAGGTAGATATAGTGGACTCATGTGGCAAAACTGGTTTTTAAGGTTTTTGGATGCACAAGTAGTGATCATACTTAGTGCAAAGTGAAGGCTAGCAAAAGGTTTTTGGAGCGTGTCCTCATAGATGAGTTTAAGTCTGCTACCACCGTCCATGAGCACTTTGGTGAGTCGAAAGCCATCCACAATCAGGTTTAAGACCAAGGCGACTGGTGCTCGGACTGATCAGGCACTTGGTTTGTCGTCGGTAGTGAAAGTTATGGCCGTGTCGTTCCAAGGGTTCATTGCGGTTACTTGGTTGACTTCGACGAGGTCGCGGAGCGCCCTTTTGCTCCGATTATTTGAAGAGAAGTCTCGAAGACCGTAAAGACGTTGAGATCGTCATCCTCCGAAGAATGCTTCTCTGGAGTGATATTGGTGAGGATAGCCTCACCGCTTTTAGCCACTTGCCAGAGTACCCAGCATGCCCGCAGGCTGTGAGTTGGTTCGGTACTCGGCGTCGCATGTATCTGACATGGTTTATCGAGGAGTTCGTCAAGAACTGTTCTATGCCCCTTGAGGGGTTTGTTTTTTTCAACAGGCTTATGGTCGGATGCCTCGTAGGGATGCATCCGTTTTGCCCGTGTGGTGGACCGCTTAAAGGCAGCAGGTTCCAACCGGGCGTTCTGGGCCTTCCATGTGCTCTCCATCGCACAGTACTTCTATACTAAGTGTGATAATTCCGTGAAGGTCTGTATGCGGCGGTGGTTGAGGGCATTCAGAATTCCCTCATTCGTACAATTATGATAAAAAACCGAAATTGCTTCGTCGTCACAACAATCTTTGATCTTGTTTTTAACAAGGAGGAATCTGGCCCAGAAGTGATGGACTGTTTCCCGAGGTTGCTGTCGTACACACATTAGGTCACATATGTCTGGAGGGCCTGAATTACTTTGAGAGTATTGATTGTGGTGGGTGAGTGGGTAAAAACTTGAATCCTGACCCAAGATTGAATCTGGAGCTTGAAAAATCTCTGAGGTCACCAGTTCGGGCCCGGGAAGATCCCGACGCTTTCCGGGCTATATGTCCGACCCTGGGTTCGGAGGACGTGAAGTCCCATCTGGAGGGAGGCTGTCCGCCTCGAGGGGCTCGGAGATCCGGACATAGCTGGTTATTAACTTAGTGGAAGAAGTGTTTTCGGGCCGTTCCTCGACGACCGCTACCAGATGGGTGATCGGTGGGGATTTGATTTCCCTCTGATCGAGTTTGAGCCCAACCCGATCATAGTCTATTGCAAGCCCCAGGGCAGCGATGCCATCTAGCAGCTCATTCAAGGACGAGATCTCCACCGGATCCATCTTTCCGGAGTGTTCGAGGTCGATGCGGAGGTGATGTTTGGCGATTATATGGGCTGACGTTGGCTTAACGGACGTGCGTGCACCCATGACGAAACCGCCGAGCTGGAGGACCTGCCCTGAAGTTAGGTCCCTTCCAGAAGTGATATCATCATTGATGATAAGGCGGGCCATCAATCCTTCTATCGACAACACAATGGAACTCTCAGTGAAAGCACCAATGTCAGTGTCAAAACTGGCAGATCTCGGGTAGGGGGTCCCGAACTGTGCGTTTGAGGATCAATGGCAACAGGGACAAAGGGGACACAATGTTTACCCAGGTTCGGGCCCTCTTAAAGGAGGTAAAACCCTACTTCCTGCTTGATTATATTCGATGAGTATAGGGGTTACAAGAGTTGATCTACCTCGGGATTGTAATGGCTAAAACCTAGCCGTCTAGCCTATGAGAATTCTAATAGCCCCTACGGACTAAACCCTCCGGTTTATATACACATCGGGGGCTAGGTTTGTACAGACTCAGTTCGTGGGGGAAGGAAACAACATATCCGGACACCAACCTTGCTGTTTGCGCATACAGGAGTCCTGCCCGGACACGGAGAAAAGGTCTTCTGCTTGTATCTTCACGGCCCATCAGTCCGGCCCATATCAAATAGCCTGGACACCCGAGCACCCCCTAGTCCAGGACTCCCTCAGTCATTAGCATTGCTTTGATCAAATGTTGATTGTGAAGTATTGTATGTTAAGTCTTGTCTTATGAATATGTGTGGTTGCTAAAATCGTTGAGTACTGCTTGTTAAGTATTGCGTTAATTAGACATCCTTTTTTGAAATAGTGTTGTCAAACTAGTAGTCACGTTAGTGCCGACCTAAGAGCATGTATGTTACGCCAGATGTCTAGGCCCACACTCTCCAGGAAGATACATCAGATACACCATCCGGTTATATAGCAAATGGAGGCCATCAGGAGGTGTTGCATAGCTGAGAAGCTAGCCCAAGGGACAAATGCAATTGAGAAGCTCGGCGAACCATATGGAACTTCTTATTGAAACTCATAAACTTACTTTTTTAACTGAAAGTAGCAGTGAATATTCCTCAAAGCATTCAAACCATTTTTCTAAGGCTTCATGTCGGACAAAAGCCAACTCTCACCCATTTCTATAATTGCGTACTACGAATACTTACTTCATATATTACATATATGAGGTGGTTGTCGATGTCAAATCCGGCAGATCTCGGGTAGGGAGGCCCAAGATGTGTGTCTGAGGATCGATGGTGATAAGGGACAATAGGGACACAATGTTTACCCAAGTTTGGTCCCTCTTAAAGGAGGTAAAACCCTATGTCATGCTTGATTGTATTCGATGAATATAGGGGTTACAAGAGTTGATCTACCTTGAGATCGTAATGGCCAAACCCTAGTTGTCTAGCCTATATTTATTCTGATAGCCTCTACGGACTAAACCCTCCGATTTATATACACACCAGAGGGGCCTAGGGTTGTACAGAGTTGGTTTGCAGAGGAAGGAAGTAGTACATCCGGACACCAAACTTGCCGTCCACGCATATAGGAGTCCTACCCAGACACGGGGGAAGGTCTTCTGTTCTATCTTCACGGTTCATCAGTCTGGCCCATATCGGATAAGTTAGACACCTAAGGACCCTCGAATACAGGACTCCCTCAGTAGCCCATAAACCAGTCTTCGCTGATGATGTGTTCGGCAAGCGGATTATCTTCAGCATTGCAAGGCACATTCCTCCTCCTGAATATTTTAAGTTAGCTTCCTGCATAAAGGAACTGTGTATGGCTCTGTAATCAATACAACCCTTAGCCATGAAGGCAAGACATCAAAATAGGAACAATGTCTTTTACTGACAACTTTTTTGGCGAAGCGTCACACTTGACTCTTCAATATTTTGAACCATTTTCACACCTCCCATTTTGCGTTTCGAGGTCTAACCTCCATTGGCACGTCTCGTCAAAACAGACATCGTGCCCGCACATTACGGGATTCTCATCAATATGGTTTGGGTAACCCAACTGTGCATTACGCACGATCTCGTTGGGAACAGGCGAGGTTTATGGCTTGAGAGGGGGACGTTTGGTATTTTCACCGTCTATAAGAGGACAAAGATCCCTCCTTTTTCCCCACTCCTTCCTCTAGCTCCTCTAGCTCCTGTCCTCCAACCTCCAAGCTCCAGCGCCCGCAACTCCGATATTTACCTCCGCTGCCACTCTCCTCAGCAATGGTTGGGTCCGGTTCCACGGGCAAGTGGGAGGCCTCCTCCGTCACCGAAAAGGACGTCAAGGATCTCCGGAGCATGGGCTATCTGTCTGTGGATATCGCACATAGGACCCCTGACAAAGATCAGGTCATTCCTACTCTAGAGCCTGGTGAGAGGGTCGTGTTCATCCCTGATACGTCTCCGCCGTATCTACTTTTCCAAACACTTTTGCCCTTGTTTTGGACTCTAACTTGCATGATTTGAATGGAACTAACCCGGACTGACGCTATTTTCAGCAGAATTGCCATGGTGTTATTTTTGTGCAGAAATAAAAATTCTCGGAATGACCTGAAAATCAACGGAGAGTTATTATGGAATATATAATGAATATTGGAAGGAAGATCCACGTCAGGGGGTGTCCCACCTGTCCAGGAGGGTGGGGGCTCGCCCCCAGCCTCGTGGGCCCCCTGATGCTCCACCGACCTCAACCTGTATTCCATATATTCACTTTCAGGGAGAAAAAACCAAAGAAGACGGATTCATCATGTTTTACGATACAGAGCCGCCGCCAAGCCCTAAACTCTCTCGGGAGGGCTGATCCGGAGACCGTTCGGGGCTCCAGAGGGGAATCCGTCGCCATCGTCATCATCAACTATCCTCCATCACCAATTTCATGATGCTCACCGCCGTGCGTGAATAATTCCATCGTAGGCTTGCTGGACGGTGATGGGTTGGATGAGATTTATCATGTAATCGAGTTAGTTTTGTTAGGGTTTGATCCCTAGTATCCACTATGTTCTGAGATTGATGTTGCTATGACTTTGCTATGCTTAATGCTTGTCACTAGGGCCCGAGTGCCATGATTTCAGATCTGAGCCTATTATGTTTTCATCAATATATGAGAGTTCTTTATCCTATCTTGCAAGTCTATAGTCACCTATTATGTGTTATGATCCGTTAACCTCGAAGTGACAATAATCGGGATACTTACCGGTGATGACAGTAGTTTGAGGAGTTCATGTATTCACTATGTGTTAATGCTTTGTTCCGGTACTCTATTAAAAGGAGGCCTTAATATCCCTTAATTTCCAATAGGACCCCGCTGCCACGGGAGGGTAGGACAAAAGATTTCATGCAAGTTCTTTTCCATAAGCATGTATGACTATATTCGGAATACATGCCTACATTACATTGATGAACTCGAGCTAGTTCTGTGTCACCCTAGGTTATGACTGTTACATGATGAACCACATCCAGCATAATTCTCCATCCTCGATCCATTGCCTACGAGCTTCCCATATATTGTTCTTAGCTTATTTACTTTTCCGTTGCTATTGTTATCATCACTACAAAAAACAAAAAACACTACTTTTGCTACTATTACTTTTGCTATCTTTACTACTACTATCATATTACTTTGCTACTAAATTCCTTGCTGTAGATATTAAGTTTTCAGGTGTGGTTGAATTGACAACTCAGCTGCTAATACTTGAGAATATTCTTTGGCTCCCCTTGTGTCGAATCAATAAATTTGGGTTGAATACTCTACCCTCGAAAACTGTTGCGATACCCTATACTTGTGGGTTATCAAGACTATTTCTCGCACCGTTGTCGAGGAGCATAGCTCTATTCTTTGAGTTACTTGGGATTTATATCTGCTTATCATTATGAAGAACCTGAAAGACACTAAAACCAAGATTTATTGTAACGGCCCGAGACTGATGCACCAGGTGTCTTCCAGTTATTCGCTATTGTTGCCTTGTCTTTTGCTTACGTGTTGCATTTTATCATGTCATCATGTGCATTGCATAATCATGTTTTCAAAACTTGCATCCGTCCCGGTCTCCCCGTTCTCTTCGTTGTCCGTTCTGTGCCCAACCACACTCGCACGCGCCTGCAGCATGTCTGAAATAGTATTTTTATAAGTGGACGAAAAATGTTCTCGGAATGGGTTGAAAGTTGGCATGCGGTGTTGTTATAGTGTAGGTAGGCCGCCTGCCAAGTTTCATCGCATTCGGAGTCCGTTTGACGCCCCAACGGATAACTATAGCGACAACATAGTCGGTCAAATCCTCGGACGTTTTCGGTCTCCGAAAACTGTTGCCGGGGTTTCCCTCTCTTAACTGCCTAGACCGTCTACACAGTCCAGTGCCTACCGCCAGGCCCAACATAACCTCTCTCGTCAGCCCGCAGCTCTCCTCGCGCGCGCGTCTGAAAGCTGTCCCGAACCCGACCCGGGCAGTCATCATCGTTGGGTCTGGATCATCCCCAAACATCTATAAAACATCTTCGGTTTCGTATTTGGACTCCCTAGCCTATACATTCTCGTTCATGGGATTTCGATCAGATGATCCAAACTCCCCTGTTTATCACATATATAGTCCAACCCTAACCCCTAGTTGTCCCATCCATCCGTTCCCTCACCTACCGCCGCCACTCTCCCGCATCCATCTCGGGATCCCCTCCCTCGATCCCGCCGCCTCCTCGCAAAATTCCTCGATCCAGATCCACAACCATCGATCAATCCATCTGGGACCGCCAGATGGAGATCCGACGGCCACCAGGCGACCCGCAACCGAGTCTCTCGTTCCCTCCTCGATCTAGTTCTGGAGGAGCTCGATCCTGAGCTCCTGATCGAGTCCCCTCCGCCGCCTCGTCCACGTCGGAGCACTGCCAGATCGCCGGACCACCGCCTCTACTGCGCCCCTGCTCCCTACTCTGTCCATCTCTCTTTTCCTTCTTCTCCCTGTCTCCTAAGATCTCCATCTCTCTCTGTAACCTGCAGCAACAGGAGACCACCATGGCTGCCCGAGGCATGGAGCTTCGCCGACAGCAGCGCCTCGACGCCCATCTCGCCTCTGCCTTGTTCCTGGACGGAACTGCCCTCCCACCCCGCTTTCGGCCGCTGAAGACCCGCGCCGGGATCTACTTCACTACGCCGATGCTCGTAGGCCCTCGGCTCTCCTGCACCTCGTCCCCGACGCCGGCAAGATTGCCGCCGCCAAGACCTTGCCTCGCCGGACCCGCCTCCCACCGTCGGGGATCGGTTCCCCTCGATCTCGCCCCGCCTCTGGTGATCGTCCTGCCGTCTGCCGTCACCGAGAAGCACCAGCGCCGCCACCACTCGTCTTCCTGGAACGCACGCAGCTCCAAATCCCGCTCGCCGTGCCCGTTGACTTCGTCGCCCCGTGCGTGGGCCACGAGGGCGCCATGGCCCAGCGCCATCCTCCCTTCACTCGGCGTCTAGCCCATCTCCACCATCGGCCCATGTGGCCCATGGTGAGCACCCCAGTGCACCTTTCAGTTTGGGCCTGTGTCCTGTTTTTTCCTGCCGAACGAATTTGTTATTTATCCAGTGTTTTGCAGTTTTACAGAAAAGTCCCCCTAGATCATGCATTTAATAACTCACAAATGGTGCATCGGATTAAAATGTTTTAAATATGAAAAATGCTTAGAATTTCATCTAGTTCCATAATATCCAACTTTCATGCATGTTTAAAATGTTTAAATTGTTGTTTATATTTATTTTGCATAATGCCATGTTAAAATGATTTATTTCATAACTAATTAACCGTAGCTCCAAATTTAATAAACTTTATATGTAAATGGGGTAGAAAAATGCATAGATTAACATGGTAGCACTACTTTGCATGTTTACCAACTCAAAAATATGTTTTAGGGAAGAACAGTACCAAACCCATAAATTACATATGAGGATTTTCTGGACTTGTTGTTTGTTGTTCCGGCCTCATTTAAACTTGCCTATTTAAGTAGTTTTATTATGCTTCACCCATTGCCATGCTAACCAACATTTAATTTTGTTGAGTACTTAAACGGGAGAGAACAAAATAATTGTTGTGGTGTTTCATCAATATGCAACTCGTTGCATATTGAGCTCCACTTAATTTGTAGTATTATTTGTGCACTTTGCCATGCCATGCCTCATTAAACCGGACATGCATCATACTTGGTTGTGCATCATGCCATGCTTATGTGATGATTGTTTACTATGTTGTTTGCTTCTTTCCGGGTTGCTTCTCTCGTTAGCTCCGGTTTCGGAGTTGTGAGGATCTGTTCGACTACGTCCCTTTGTCTTCTTCATGGACTCGTTCTTCTTCCTTGCGGGATCTCAGGCAAGATGATCATACCCTCGAAATCACTTCTATCTTTGCTTGCTAGTTGTTCGTTCTATCGCTATGTCGCGCTACCTACCACTTGTTATATCATGCCTCCCATATTGCCATGTCAAGCCTCTAACCCACATTTCCTAGCAAACTGTTGTTTGGCTAAGTTACCGCTTTTGCTCAGCCCCTCTTATACCGTTGCTAGTTGCAGGAGAAGCTGAAGTTTGTTCCATGTTGGAACATGGATATGTTGGGATATCACTATGTCTATTGTTTAATTAATGCATCTATATACTTGGTAAAGGGTGGAAGGCTCGGCCTTATGCCTGGTGTTTTGTTCCACTCTTGTCGCCCTAGTTTCCGTCATACCGGTGTTATGTTCCTTGATTTTGCATTCTTTACGCAGTTGGGTGTTATGGGAACCCCTTGACAGTTCGCTTTGAATAAAACTCCTCCAGCAAGGCCCAACTTTGGTTTTACATTTGCCGCCTAAGCCTTTTTCCCTTGGGAGTCACGCTCCTGAGGGTCATCTTTATTTTAACCCCCGGGCCAATGCTCCTCTGAGTGTTGGTCCAACCTGTCAGCCGCTAGTGGCCACCAGGGGCAACTCTGGGCTGGCCTACCAGAAGTTTGGACAATTCGGTGTGCCCTTAGAACGAGATATGTGCAGCTCCTATCGGGATTTGTCGGCACATTCGGGCGGCTTTGCTGGTCTTGTTTTACCATTGTCCAAATGTCTTGTAACCGGGATTCCGAGTCTGATCGGATCTTCCCGGGAGAAGGAATATCCTTCGTTGACCGTGAGAGCTTGTGATGGGCTAAGTTGGGACACCCCTGCAGGGTATAAACTTTCGAGAGCCGTGCCCGCGGTTATGTGGCAGATGGGAATTTGTTAATGTCCGGTTATATATAACTTGACACTTAACTTAATTAAAATGCATCAAGCGCGTGTGTAGCCGTGATGGTCTCTTTCCGGCGGAGTCCGGGAAGTAAACACGGTTCTTGTGTTATGCTTGAACATAAGTAGTTTCAGGATCACATCTTGATCACTTCTAGCTTCTCGACCGTTGCGTTGCTTCTCTTCTCACTCTTATTTGCATATGTTAGCCACCATATATGCTTAGTGCTTGTTGCAGCTCCACCTCACTACCTTCTCCTACCCATAAGCTTAAATAGTCTTGATCTCGTGGGTGTGAGATTGCTGAGTCCTCATGGCTCACAGATACTTCCAAACAGTTGCAGGTGTCAATGATACCAGTGCAGGTGACGCAACCAAGCTCAAGTGGGAGCTCGATGAGGACCTTTGATTGTTTCTATGTTTCATTTCCGGTTGATCAGTAGTGGTGCCCAGTTGGGACGATCGAGGATCTAGCATTTGGGGTTGTCTTCTTTTACTTTGGTTCCGTAGTCGGACCTTGATTGTATTATGGATGATGTATGGTTAACTTGTATTTGTGTGAAGTGGAGATTGTAAGCCAACTCGTTATCCCTTTCTTATTCAGTACATGGGATTGTGTGAAGATTATCCCTCTTGCGACAAACCTACCATGCGGCTATGCCTCTAAGTCGTGCCCCGACACGTGGGAGATATAGCCGCATCGTGGGTGTTACATTTATCCCTCAGCTACGAGGGGAGGTAAGGAAATGACATCTAGCTCTACACTTGATTCACCTTCTGTTTTGAGTAAGCTTGCAACACCTATACCTTCTTCTGCTATTAATTCTGATATGTCGCATGTTATTGATGATGCCACTTCTGATATGCATGATACTTATGATGAAACTACTTCTATGCTTGATACTACTGTGCCACTTGGTGAATTTCTTGATGAACAACTTGATAGGGCTAGAGAGAATGAAATTATTGAAACTGATAATATTGATGAAAGTGATGATGAAGACTATCCCCCTAGATATGAATTACCTGTTGTGCCTGAGGGCTATGTTATGGGTGAAGAAACTGCTAGAGACTTTCTTGCTTGCAATGATAGGAGTGATCTTAAGAAATTATTAGCTAAGCTGAAACAAAAAACTCTGAATGCTAGAATGAAATATGATCCTGCTTATGCTACTTCACTAATCTTTGTTACTGATAAGGATTATGAATTCTCTGTTGACCTTGAGATAATTACTTTAGTTAAATATGATCCTTTCTATGGCTATGAATCTGAAACTGTTGTGGCACATCTTACTAAATTAAATGATATAGCCACCCTGTTCATTAATGATGAGAAAACTGGCTACTATTATATCCTTCAATTATTTCTGTTCTCATTAAAGGGTGATGCTAAGATATGGTTTAATTCTCTTGATCCTGGTTGTGTGCGTAGTCCCCAGGATATGATTTATTACTTCTCTGCTAAATATTTCCCCGCTCATAAGAAACAAGATGCTTTAAGGGAAATATATAATTTTGTGCAAATTGAAGAAGAGAGTCTCCCACAAGCTTGGGGGAGGCTTCTCCAGTTACTTAATGCTTTGCCTGATCATCCTCTTAAGAAAAATGAAATACTTGATATCTTTTATAATGGACTAACTGATGCTTCTAGAGACCACCTGGATAGTTGTGCTAGTTGTGTTTTCAGGGAAAGAACACTAGATGAAACTGAAACACTACTGAATAATATGTTGACTAATGAAAATAATTGGACACTTCCTGATCCAATCCTGATCCAACTCTTAAGCCAACTCCGAAGAAAAGGGGTATTCTATTTCTCAGTCCTGAAGATATGAAAGAGGCAAAGAAACCTATGAAAGAAAAAGGTATTAATACTAAAGATGTTAAGAATTTACCTCCTATTGAAGAAATACATGGTCTTAATTTACCGCCTATTGAAGAAATACATGGTCTTGATAACTGACACAGGTAGTAAAGGTAAATTCTCTCTATAGATATGATAAAGCTGAAATCCCATTTACTAAGTTTGCTAGCCCATGCTTGGATGAGTTTGATGACTTTATGGTTAAACAAGAAAACTTCAATGCTTATTTTGGTAGAGAATTAAAACGCAATGCTGATATGCTTGAACACTTGTGTAACACCCACAATGCGGCTATATCTCCCATGTGTCGGGGAACGACTTAGAGGCATAGCCGCATGGTAGGCCTGTCGCAAGAGGGGTAATCTTCACACATCCCATGTACTAAATAAGAAAGGGATAAAGAGTTGGCTTACAATCGCCACTTCACACAATACATAAATAATTCATACATCATCCAAAGTATAATCAAAGGTCTGACTACGGAACCAAAATAAAAGAAGACAACCCCAAATGCTAGATCCCTGATCGTCCCAACTGGGCTACACTACTGATCAACCGAAAAAGAAACAAAACAATGATCAAGATCTTCATCGAGCTCCCACTTGAGCTCGGTTGCGCCACCTGCACTGGTATCATCGGCACCTGCAACTGTTTAGAAGTATCTGTGAGTCACAAGGACTCAACAATCTCACACCCACGAGATCAAGACTATTAAACTTATGGGTAGGAAAGGGTAGTGAGGTGGAGTTGCAGCAAGCACTAAGCATGTATGGTGGCTAACATGCGCAAATAAGAGCGAGAAGAGAAGCAACACTGCGGTCGTGAAGCCAGAAGTGATCAAGAAGTGATCCTGAAACTACTTATGCACAACCATAACACAAGAACCGTGTTCACTTCCCGGACTCCGCCGAGAAGAGACCATCACGGCTACACACGTAGTTGATACATTTTAATTAAGTCAAGTGTCAAGTTCTCTACAACCGGATATTAACAAATTCCCATCTGCCACATAACCGTGGGCACGGCTATCGAAAGTTTATACCCTGCAGGGGTGTCCCAACTTAGCCCATCACAAGCTCTCACGGTCCACGAAGGATATTCCTTCTCCCGGGAAGACCCGATCAGTCTCGGAATCCCGGTTACAAGACATTTCGACAATGGTAAAACAAGACCAGCAAAGCCACCCGATGTGCCGACAATCCCGATAGGAGTTGCACGTATCTCATTCTCAGGGCAACACCGGATGAGACAAGCTACGAGTAAAACCAGACCTCGAGTTTCCCCGAGGTGGCCCCGCAGGCGGCTTGGTTCGGACCAACACTTAGAGAAGCACTGGCCAGGGGGGTTAAATAAAGATGAGCCTCGGGCTCACGAAAACCCAAGGGAAGGTTATAGGTTGTTAGGCAAATGTAAAACCAAGGTTGGGCCTTGCTGGAGGAGTTTTATTCAAAGCGAACTGTCAAGGGGTTCCCATACACTACAAAAAAATACACTTCCGTGATGATACGTGTTTGTCACAGTAGGTCGCGTTTTTTGTCATGCATGTACATCCATGACAAATTTATGACAGAATCAAGATAGTCATACCTGTGCTGTCGTAGAAGTGTTCCATGACATTACCAAAATTATCATCACGGAAGTGTCCACTTCCATGACGATAACTCGCGCGTCACAGAAGTACTTTCGTCAAGGGTGACTGACACGTGGCATCCACCGTAACGGAATGCCGTTAAGCTATCGGGTCGGGTTTTGGATCCGATAACCTGTTAACAGCCCTGAGCAATGGGAAATTTCCACATGTAAAATTCTTATTGGCCGGACGAAACACGTGTTAGCTCGTCAGTGGGTCACATAGGCGCCTATGATATGTCGACACATGCCACGGCCCACCACTGGCCCATTTATCTTACAAAGCCGGCCCATTTGACTTGGTCAAAAGTTAACGGGCTGGCCCATGAAAAGCCTGTTAACGGTCTCTTCGCAAATAGCCCATTTTATGGCCCGTTAACTCACGGCCCGTTAGGCCCTAAAGGAAATCGGCCCAACAACGTCATGTGGGCCGTCGAATATAACACCGGCCCATTTCACTTTTGGCCCATGTATGGCCCACGATGTCTTTCGACCCATATGAGGCCTTCGTATCTTTCGGCCCTTTACAGGACCACGGTGACTCTAGCCCATAATGAACAGTAATTTTCTTTATGCCCGTTAACAGCCTATGATTTACACGGGCCGTTTCCAGCCCATGTTAGCTTTTGGCCTATTGACGGCCCATACGTTCTTGGGCTCCTTTTCGGCCCTCGATTACTTCCGGCCCGTTACTGGCATGTTCCCCTAATGGGCCAAATTCGGCCCATGGCAAGAGTCGGCCCGTTGCTGGCATGTTCCCCTAATGGGCCAAATTCGGCCCATGGCAAGAGTCGTCCCGTTACTGGCTTGTTACCCTAATGGGCCAAATTCGGCCCATGGCAAGAGTCGGCCCATTTCTGGCCTGTTAACCCGTTGCGCCGTTTCCAGCCCGTCCTATATTCTGGCCCATTACCGACCCGTTATGCATATGACAGAATTAAGCCTTTGCTGTCCTACGGCCTGTTAATGGCCTGTTACTGTGCTGGACCGATACTAATTACGCCCGATTACGGCCCATGTAGACCCATTTATCCGATGGCCCGAGGCCCACCGATTACAGGCCCATTTATCGACGGCCCGTAGAAGACCCATGGATCCTACGGCTCGTATATGGCCCATGGTAGTTGCAGCCACTAGCAAACCAGGGGAAAAGAAGACTACGAAATAAATAAGGCCGAAACTAATGCTAGGCTATTAAGGCGATTGCACAGATTACATCCACTCGGCATCAAAGATCACCACCAGTGCAAATATAGGGAACAACCTACACTATACAAAAATGGCTTGCTGTTTTCTTCAGCCGGTGGCTGCACGTTAAGAATAAATTTTGTATCGCACCAAAAAAAATTATAACTATATAAAAAAAGGAAGGTTAGCATAAAACTTAACAGTCTAGCAGATAAATGCACCACCAAGCATTCATAAGCTCAGTTCATTTGACTTGACTGTTATGTTTTCATGTTGTATTGTCCGATGGAGCACCATAACCCTCGCCTTCATTTCCCCTAGGCTCCTGAACAACATAGCAAATGTCTGATAGTCTGGTTTCAAAACCATGCATATCTTGACGACATTGAGCAATGTTTCTCCTTGTTTCACAAAGGGTCTCTGTTAGGGAATGGACTTGTGTCTGGAGCGCAGATACAACATTGCTTTGAGCTTGCATATCTTGATCATGAGGCAGTTTGGACGATATTGCCTTAACAACCAACCCAGCATTATGCAGGAACGTGCTTTTGGCACTGTTAGTGGACAGGTACTGACCCACTGCAGCAAGAGTTGACATTGCGGTTATAGTTGCCTCGCCACCTTCAGAAGGTGGCGGTTCCACCATTTTTCCATAACTCACTAAAAAGTTGAGGTTTTACATTAGTAGTACCAGAACAGAAGATATTAAGGAGGCAGCAAAACCAAACAAAATAGCTTTGGTCTATATATAGAACTTATTCTGGTGAACCCATGTAAAATATTAGTTGTATTTTATTGCAAAGTACATAATAAAACCAGGTTCCAAACATATGACCATGTACCATCGCTAATGTATTGTCTATTTCTTCACATTGTATTGAGGGCTAAGGATAAAGAGACGAAGTTTATAATACGGTAAGCATAGTATGACATCATTCATATCACAAAACAACTGAGAACAAACAAACAGGCAATTGTAATGTTGTGTGGGCAAGCCCAGCACGGAACTAGATTACGGGTCAAGATCAAAGGAACATCACTCCTCTCTTTTAAACCTTGTAAGGTGCAATGATATGCTAAGACAATTGTGTATAAAATTGAAAAGAGTAATAGACATTGGCTGCAAACCATGAAGTTCAAGGCACAAGTCAGAGTAAGTAGTAGTTAAAAGGCATGAGGATTAAGGACTTACAACAGCGGCTTTGACTGGTGTAGTCATGCCCTTCTTCTTGCTGGTGTGACAGTCCTTGAAGATTTCCACAGCATTTGGTTCAGGTACTTTTTGGTCCTTGCGGGCTTTCCTCTGCATTTCGAACAAGTCAATATAGATCTGATAATATGGTACATCGAAAAGAGTGAAACAACAGCTAATTACAAGAGCCTCACAGTGTGCAATATAGCTACGAGATCCTGTTGTCTGTTGGAATTTCACTTTCGTACGGTTGGCCTTGTTCTTTGAACAGTTCACATACAAGAAGATAGATTTGTGTGGCACATGCGTAAATAGGACTTCAACATGTGATCTGATCACATATATATAATGTACCTAATACTTCGGATCAGACCAGTGTTTAACAAGGCCCCTCCAGTCTTCATCCGATATATTTTCCACTGGAGATGTTTGGGAAAGTTCACTGTTAGCCTTGCCTTCAAAGTGAGTTTTCCTCAAGTTATACCGATACTGTCGTAGAGAAGACTTGAAAACATGGGTGCAAGCTTGTCTGGTTGCATCATCTTGGCTATCCAACTTGAACCTCATCTGTTGAAAATTATGGGAGTCTCATTATCAGGAACCTAGAAAGTATGGGACAAAGCAAGACGATATTACTACTTTCCATACATAACCATACTTATAGATAAATGGTCGAGGAAGGTGTTGAACTGGGTTTCGTCTTTGTCATTCCTGTACTGAATCCATGTAGGGAGGATACGTACATGACACCTAACGACAACTGCTGCCTCTGATACTAACTTGGCTGACTCTGTAGCATCACATGGCCTTTTTATACCTGCCTCAAAACGGTTCTGCATTCTTCCCCCTCTAGATTTAGTTAACCTATCGAGCATTATCCGTGATGTTTGTTTCCTCTTGCGCCTAGGTGCTAGTCCAACAACGAACATAGGAAGTGTTAGTGTACATCAAACTGTGAGACTACATATAAAGAAGCATGCAACTGTAACTTGACTCCAGCAACTACCTTCTTGCTGTTGAAGCTCACAAGGTTCATCTGATATTGCCAACTCGTCTTGTGTCAAGAGTGCTTGGGAAGTTGTGTCAGGTGGCAAGGGAGCTTGGGAACGTGCTGCTAGCTCAGTTGACGCACGAGTAAGTCGTGCAGCTGGTAGTACTGTGGTAGGTGTTGCAAGAACTAGGGTTGTCTCTGCTTGTTTGGTGGCAGCTATTTGTTTCTGTTTGGCTTTTTTGCAACTCGTGTAGCATGGGATGTCGTGTTTGTAGAATTTTCCGCTGGACTTTGACCTTCTATTGCACCATCAATACCAGCAGAATCTGCAGGATTCATTCGCTTCTCATTCCCTGCCATTCTGTGTTTCTTCCTCATTCTCTATGCCATGTTAAGTCAAGCCGACAAGAAAAACGAATAACAATTTAGTTCTTCAGAACAAATTGATGCGTGATACAGACGAACTGAACTTTGATGTTAGACAACCACATGATAGGAGGATGTAATATGTATTAAAAACAGGACGGAAGAGATAACCGGAACTATGATGTGTAAACTAAGAAGAAGACATTTCACCAAATTAGAAGCAATGCAATGGAAGGTAGACATCATATGAAAGATGCTACAAATATCGCTCTGCCAAGTTAATAGTGTCTCATCATAAATGGCGTTTAAACAAATGTGAAGCAGTACAAGAAATAAATCATATGCAAGATGCAAACAACATCACACTACCATGTTAGAGGTCTCTCGTCATTAGTGCCATTGCATATTCACAGCATTGCATATTCACAGCTTATGATGTGTAAACTAAGGAGAAGGCATTTCAACAAATTAGAAGCAATGAAAGCTAGACACCATATGAAAGATGCAACGAATATCACTCTACCAAGTTAAAACTGTCTCGTCATAAGTGCCATTTCAACAAATTAGTAGTACAAGCTAGAAAAGAATGTGAGATGTAACCTATATCACACTCCGAAGTCAAACGTGTCTTATGATAAGTGATTGTTGCAGGTTACACAACAGTAGTAATTTGATGTAAGAACATGGTGTGATAGACAAATATTGTATGTTCTAGAAACAGGAACACGTGTCTTATTCAAGTATAATGTGTAAACTAAGCAGATGGAATTCAACAAAATTAGAAGCAATACAAGCTAGACATCACACATAACATGCAACCACATATAACAGTGCCAAGTTAGAGGGAGCACCGCTGATGCTGCACTAGGGGAGACGTGCTCATCATAAACACAGCTTTGTTGAGTGTCTATGCATGTGTTGTCTTGGAAATCATCTTGGGGGTGTGGAGGAGTAGAAACTGTAGAGGCCCTCTGTTCGGAAGGAGCACCTTTATCCGCTGCCTTGCTAACTTCCTTCCGCTTTATTGATTTTGAATTGTCAAGTAAAACCGACAAGAAAAAGCAATAAAATTCTCTCTTCAGAACTCATTCATGCATGATACTGACAATCACTACTTTGATGTAAGGCAAACACATGATACCAGGATGGAATATGTACGAAAAACAGGATGGAATGGCATGTTCACAACTGTTTGTGTAAACTAAGCAGAAACCATTCCATCAAATAAGAAGCAATGCAAGCTAGACACCACATGAAAGATGCAACCAATATGACTCTGCCAAGTTAAAAGCGTCCCATCATAAATGGAATTTCAACAAATTAGAAGCAGTGCATGCTATAAATCATATGAAATATGCAACTAATATCGCATTGCATATACTAAAGGTGTCTTGTCATGTTGATTGATGCGGGATAAAAAAAATAATAGTTTTATGTAAGGACATGCTTAATAGACAGATGTACTATGTACTAAATACAGGAAGGCATGTCACATTAACATGTATAATGTATAAGCTAAGCAGACTAGCACATGCAGTTTAAATGAGGAGTAGTCCCCTTGTTTGCTTGCCTCGTCATAAGTGATTGATGAGGGATACACAAGAACATTAGTTTGATGTAAGAACATGGTTAATACACAGATGTACTAGTATGTACCAAAAATAGAAAGGCGTGTCATATTCAAAGGTATAATGTGTAAGCTAAGCAGATGCAATTTAACCAAATTGGAAGCAATACAAACTAGACATCCGGCTGGAGTGGTGAGCATGATCATCTAGGACCTGAGAGCCTGGTGGGAGGCGGGCTGCTTCGCCACCATCGCAGCTTTTTAGTTGGCTTCCAGGTGATGCCTATCTTTGCTGGGTTTGTCACTGGCTCGGCCAGTGCCCTGACTAGCTATTTGTCTTCTGGTGCTCACGGGATGGTGGTTCATGTAAAAAAATATCTTTCCTTATCTTACCGACTTCGGCCTTTTGAATACAAGCTAGACACCATATGGAACATGCAACCACATATGACACCGCGAAGTTAAAGAAAGCACCTGGGATGGTGGTTCATTGCGAGCGAGGTCATCAACTCTAGAGCTACGTTTACCATCTCCATCTGCTGACACTACACCCTTTATAGAGCTGTAACGTCTCTTGCCTACCCGCATACGAAGCTGGAGCGACTTCTCTCTTTTCTTTTTGGCTTCTCTCATGGCAGCAGAGTCTGAAATGCCCTTGCATAAAAACACAATAACGGGTGAAGTGTGTGCAGAACTAGTGCATTGTAAAAGTAGCAGATAGCAGGTGGCTGAAAAATAAATGACAGGAGACATATGATAGCTCTACAGCATTGCATGGCAAACAAAATTAGATTATACTCCGTATGATTTTGTAATATATGAGCACAGGAAATGCAGGTACTCCTCCAGCACACCACCACATGTGGTCATATCTAAGATAACAGCCACTGAAAATAAATAGGTCAGTCAATTTTTTTAATGAACCGTCCGATCTATAAGGAACGGGCAGATGGCCTTCGTCTACCTCCCGCCAGTCACTGTTGACGATCTTTCTCGAACCGCCAGCGACCACCGGCCCAGACCCCTGCCTCCGCCACCCCGCCCTCCCATCGACCTCACACCACCGCCGTGCTTGGCAGCACCCCCAGGCCATCCCTTTAATCCTGGCCGACCTCCAGATCGGGTGCCAGTAGCTCTCGGCCGCACACGCCCCTAAGATAAATACCAAGGCGTTGCTTCCCTGGCGTACTAGCGCCTGTTACGCTGGGGAATGCTTCCGTTAATTGGGAATCAACTAGCCAGAAATTGAAATTCAGGGGGGCGACGGACCTCTAGCTAAGGTGAAATAGTATATGAGAAACCTTGTGCATCGCGAGTTACTAGGAACATCTAGTATCAAGAAGAAGCGGTCAACTAGTGTCTTTTGTGGGATGAATACCATGCAAGCAGAGAAGCAAGATTTGCATGAATAAGGGAAGAGGACTACCTTTTTCGGTTGCCTATGTGGTCACCTCCACATGTCGCGCCGATCTTCTTCTTTTTACCAGGGAAACCGATGTTCTGGAGGGTGCAGGCTTGGACGAACCCATGGACAAATTGTTGACTGTGTTGCCGTGGCCGTATGTCGGCGGAGGGGAAGCAGATCCGAGGCGGCGAAGGACGGTGTAGCAGGAACAGCTCTGGTGTGGTGGAGGGTGGCGAAGTTGGAGCGGCAGCGGTGAGGCGCAGGACGGCGCGGTTGAACTGGCTCGGGTACGGACGGCTCGGCCTCGGCTTCAACTACTAGTCGTGGAGGGCGTTGCGGTTGAGGTTGCAGTGGACGACGACGTTGGGGTATCGGCTTCGGCGTGATGGAGGAGGGCGACGGTTGATGGGTGGGATGGGGTGGCGGACGGAGGACGCTAGGGTTTCGCAGCTGGTGGAGAGGTAGTTTTGGCGCCCACGGAGTACGAATGGGGAATCGGGCGAGTGGGGGGGGGAACCATGTTTTGGTCTGGGACGCGCTTGTTTTTGGCTTTTTTGAACAGAAGATGGGACGCGCTTGTTTGAAATTTGGGGAAAGTACAAACTTTGCCCCCCTCTTAAATTTCGGACCTACTGCGGGTCGGGGGTAGGATGGTAATCCCAGGTGTCCCAAATAGTGGGCGGGAGCGATTTCGGCTGCGTGCATGTGTGCTTAGGCGGCCATTTTGTATGAATGTTTTTCGGATGTGGTTGCGTGGCGTCTAGATGAAGCTACAAACCTACCCCGGTTTAGACCTTTGGACGTCGGGCCGGTAGGTTTCACGGGTCCGAGTTATTAGAAAAGTAATTTCCTTGTACTACCAAACATTGGTCTCACGTGATTTCGGGCGAGTAGAGGCTCTTTTGGCGCTTCGTTCGAAATTTTGAAACACAAGCATTCACGTTTAGAGTACTCTTGAACTATTAGGATTGACCTAAATAGACAACGTTATATTTGACCTTGTATGGTTGAAAACCTCATTAAATTATCCACTTCTTTTTGAAATTTTGACACTTGAAAATCCTATAACTACGATTATTTTGGAATGGAGGAGCTAAATTTGAATCTATTTTGTACACGACTACATATGCTATTATGTACAAAATCAGAGCAAAGATTGGTGCCCCCATAATTTAGGTATGGTTTACAAATGCCATGATATCAAATTCAAATAATTGAATGGACTTCATGTTGAATTCGATTTTTTAAACCACCTTAAGTTGAATTCAAATGTATGCTAGTTCATAGGTAGCTATTTATAATGTCCATTGTGTAACTTTTGTATGTATAATGTGCTTTACACACACAACATGAACTATACTCACGTTTATATTTGATTGCTAAAGCGATGCATCGTCTGGAGTTCAAAATACTAACTATGTGGATCAATTGTGTCGAATAATAACATAGACATGCTCAAATTCGATAGAATCTAGATGTCTGATGGATCAATGACCGCTCCTTACGTGAATTGCAAATATCATGATCCCATCCTAATATTTGGATACAATTTATATCTTTAATCAATGTGTAGAGCAGTCTTTTACATGTAGTTTCACTCTCCATCGGTGGTCTCTCACACATGCTCACACACTCTCTCCCGAGGTGTCTTTCTCGCACACATGCTCTAGATATAACCCTCCCTCCCTCTCGTAACCATTTACAACTGTTTCCACTAACCTTTATCACAAGCACTCTTCCTCTCGCAAACATACACACGCACAATCCTCATCGACCCTTTCTATATACATGGACCTGCCTACGTGTCTCATGTACGCACATTATCTTTACGCCTGTCTCTCACGCATTGTCTCACACCTCTCTTCCTAATCGACGAGTATGATTCTAGCAGAGCATTCTGTAGGATGCCCCTTAAAGTTAGGTTGGATGAATAGTAATATCAGAGATAAAGGGGTTACCTTAGTCCGAGAACCTAGGGTTACAAATCCTAGCCGGCTTTTTCAGTGGACACAGAGTCCTTCACAATTCTGCTATTTTTGTCTTGTACGACTAGTCATCCATGGGTCTTCCTAAATGCGTCCCGGGCTGACCAATGTGGCGCAGGACGGAACCGAACGAAGGGCCTCACCTCGACCCACCGGACCTCACGCGGTGACACACCCTCTGCCCCCACGTCTCATTATCTTCTCACACCCACACATACCAACACAAACACCACACACACAGAAAATTTCTCCTGGTGCCTCTATTCCCTCCCCCCTTGCATATACACACTCAAGGGAATGGAATCGCTTGTCGTGACGTCATATTCGTCTGTCTCTCTAGACCACTCTCATTTCTCGTGCTATCTCTCCCATGCCCCCTCGTCGGCCCCTCTATCCATGCCTCTCTCGAATACGTAATACACACACATACCTCTCTAGGCCCTGCCAAATGCCCTCATGTACCCCATTGATCTAAAAAGCCCTCTCTTCATGTTTATTTCACATACAACATTCCTTTTGAATGAAGTGTGGCCAAAAAATTATTTTAGAGTTTCTACATATATACAACATTACAAAGTTATATGGAGGAGTACGAACACTAATTTGCATTGCATGGTGCCCAGAATGATATTTATTCCGCACTATGAATTTGTATATTTTTTTACTATATACAAAGTTAGTCATAATAAAGAGAAATGAAGAGCATATCTCTCTCCATCACATACCCCCCCTGTACGCCCCTTTCACGTATGCACACAAAACTATCTCCAGGTCCTCTAAAAGTAAGCCCCCAGAAAATTCACACATGTTTCATCTTTCTCTTGCGATATATGCAATGACGATCATTGTATTTGAAGCGAAAGCACGATACATAAATTGGACTTCAGAATCCACTCATTACGGTCACCATTTACATTTAGTGGTTATTATTCAGTCACGGGCTCACCGTACAACTCTGTATTTGCTCATGAGATGACTAGTTGACCAGTTAAACGCTCCACGTGGCACCTCTAGTGTTACATCACATTATCTCACTACCATCGTGCCTACCTGTCGACTTGTATCTACTATACATCTACACTCTTATAAAATACACAAAATACACTCTTATAAAAAACAGAGTTGGTGATGATGGTGTGCCTGCTGAGGGAGTCCTGGATTAGGGGGTGTTCGGATAGCCGGACTATACCTTCAGCCGGACTCCTGGACTATGAAGATACAAGATTGAAGACTTCGTCCCGTGTCCGGAAGGGACTTTCCTTGGCGTGGAAGGCAAGCTTGGCGATACAGATATACAGATCTCCTACCATTGTAGCCAACTTTGTGTAACCCTAACCCTCTCCGGTGTTTATATAACCGAAGGGTTTTAGTCCGTAGGACAATATATAGACAACAACAATCATACCATAGGCTAGCTTCTAGGGTTTAGCCTCTCCGATCTCATGGTAGATCTACTCTTGTACTACCCATATCATCAATATTAATCAAGCAGGACGTAGGGTTTTACCTCCATCAAGAGGGCCCGAACCTAGGTAAAACTTCATGTCCCCTGCCTCCTATTACCATCCGGCCTAGACGCATAGTTCGGGACCCCCTACCCGAGATCCGCCGGTTTTGACACCGACATTGGTGCTTTCATTGAGAGTTCCTCTGTGTCATCGCCATCAGGAAGGATGCCTCGCCCCATCTTTAAAGACGGTACCGTTGCTAAGGGAGCTTTGGCTGTCGACCAAACCCTCCGGCTAGGTGGTTTTCTTATGACCGCCTGTTCGGCTTCAGCGCCGACGATGACCTCTCGAGCCATCGAAAACAATCTTCACGTCAGCTCGGAACTCGTCGAGCAGTTAGATCCAATGGATCTCTCCTCCATAAACGAGCTCTTGGATCGCATCGCCGCCCTGGGAGTCGCTATGGATTACGACCAGATTGGGCCTTAACCCGATCTGAGAGAGATTAACTCTCCCCAAGTCACCCATCACGTTGCCGTGGTAGAGGGGCAGTGCAGCGACCCTTCATCTATCTTAAGGACGCGCTACGTCTGGATTACCGATCCCTCCAAGCCGTATACCCACGGAGGGGAGGATACCACTCAAGACCTGAACTTAGAGTCAGGCGACGGGCTGGATTCGTTGGACAACATCCAGGAACCCAAATTTTCGAGTTCTGAAATTCCTCGGCCTCTGAGTCTCAGATGGGGTGAGGCTTCGGATTTAATTCCACCCACCCACCCGAACACAAGCGATCTATCCCAAATCAGGCAAGAGCCTGATGAAACAGTACATCATTAATGGGCCAGATTCCTCCTGGTTAAGAACAGGATAAGGGACTGCCGCGAGGAAGACGCAATCTCAATCTTCTGCGATAATTGCACGGACAAGGGAATCCTCAACGCCATAAGTCGCCGTGATATTACACGCTTCGCTGACTTGGCGTCCATTGTACAAAAATGCTGTGCGATGGAAAGCGCCTGGAAAACCGAAATAAAATTTTGGGATGATGCGGCCCTGATTACAAACCCAGTCCGAAATAAAAGGGTGCATCATCGCCAGACACCCGGGTCAAACTCCAAAAAGAAAAAACCCTCTACGGGGCATGGAACCGTACTGGAAGGATGGCTTAATGGACCCTGTAAAATTCACAGTACAGAGGACGCCACACCAACTCACAGCCTTAGAGCATGTTGGATACTCCGGCAGGTGGCCAAAATTGGCGAAGATCTCCTAATTCCGGAGGCCACAGAAAGCCATCCCAGAGACACCAATACGGTATTAACAGTCTTTGAGACTTCCGCATCAAATAATATGCGAAAATGGACACTCTGCAGCCTTGCCAAAGTCTACCAAGTAGCAACAATAAACCCGTGGAGTGACACGGCTATTACCTTTAACGCCAGTGATGAACCTAAATTCCGAACAGCCCGAGCACCAGCCGCATTGGTCATCAGTCCAATAGTGGACGGCTTTCGTCCTACCAAGGTACTCATGGACGGCGGCAGCGGATTAAACCTCATTTATGAGGAAACCCTTCAAAAAATGGAAATAGACTGGAACCGCATTGAGCGAAGCAGAACAACCTTTAGAGGAATAATCCCCAGTCGAGAAGCGCGCTGTACAGGAAAAATCACACTAGATGTGGTGTTCGGCACGCCGGATAATTACAGGTCCGAAGAGGTCACGTTCCATGTGGCTCCATTCAGCAGCGATTATCACGCTCTGCTAGGGCGGGAAGCGTTTACAATCTTCCAAGCAATACCCCATTACGGGTACATGAAGCTCAAGATGCCCGGGCCTAACGGGATCATCACTCTCGCTAGTGATCCGGACGTAGCACTCCACGCCGAAAACAAGACAGCCGCACTGGCCCTCGAGGCACTATCCGAAGCCCTAGCGGCCGAGGAACTGACTGCGCTGCGCTCTACGGTGAATAGGGACGATGTGGTACTCGACAAAAGATCCAAGTCCACCTCCTTTAAACCGGCGGACGAAATAGTCAAATTCTAGGTCCATCCAACAGACCCCAATAAAACAGCTTCCATCGGGGCACATTTAGACCCTGATGTAGACGCCGCACTACGAGAGTTCCTACAAGAGAACTGGGACTTTTTTGCTTGGCACCCTTCAGACATGCCAGGAATCCTACGCAGGCTGGCGAGCACAGCTTAAATATCCTAAAAGGATGCAAACCTGTCAAACAAGCTCTTCGGCATTTTTCCGAACCTAAGAGACATGCCATGTGAGAGGAGCTAGCAAAGCTATTGGAGCTCGGATTCATCAGAGATATAAAACATCCGGACTGGCTAGCAAACCTGGTGATGGTACCAAAGAAGGATAAATCTTGGCGCCTATGCGTTGATTTTGAAGACCTTAACAAGGCTTGCCCAAAGGATCCCTTCCCCCTCCCCTGCATCGATCAAATTATCGACGCTACCGCAGGACACGATTCGTTGTGTTTCCTCGACGCATATTCCGGCTACCATCAAATCAAGATGGCAGAATCAGACCAAGCCGCAACGGCATTTATCACACCATACGGCCCATTCTGCTTCAACACAATGCCCTTCGGGCTCAAAAACGCCGGCGCAACATATCAGCGCATGATTCAGACATGTCTGGCAAACCAGATCGGCAAAACAGTGGAGGCATATGTAGATGATGTGGTCGTCAAAACAAAACATGTCGAATCTCTAGTAGACGACTTGAGGCTCACATTTGATAACCTCCGAACATACGACATCAAGCTCAACCCGGAAAAATGCATTTTCGGCGTTCCAGCCAGAAAGCTCTTGGGCTTCATTGTATCCGGTAGAGGGATTGAAGCAAATCCAGCCAAGATCCGAGCTCTATCGCAACTGGATATCCCAAAGGACCTCAAACAAATACAAAAGTTAACCGGATGCCTGGCGGCTCTAAGCCGCTTTATCTCCCGCTTGGGAGAAAAGGCTCTACCCCTTTACCGCCTACTTCGGCGCACCGAACACTTCGAATGGACGGATGCAGCCACGGCCGGACTCAATGAAATAAAAGCCATATTGGCAACAAACACAGTCCTGGCCGCGCCAAACATTAGTGAACCAATGCTATTGTACATTGCAGCAACACATCAGGTTGTAAGCGCAGTGCTCGTCGTCGAACGAGAAACGGACGGACACAAATTCCCCCTTCAAAAGCCGGTCTACTATGTGTCCACTGTCCTCACTCCGTGCAAATCACGGTACCCGCATTATCAAAAGATTGCGTACATGGTATTCATGGCATCCCGGAAGCTACGACACTACTTTCAAGAGTGTTCAATCACAGTAGCCTTGGAAGTACCACTTAACGATATTATAAACAACCATGACGCAATGGCCCGGATCCCAAAATGGGCCATTGAGCTCCTCCCGTTCGACATAACCTATAAACCTCGGCGAGCCATCAAGTCACAGGTCTTGGCCAACTTCGTCGCAGAATGGACGGAGGCCGAACTCCCTAAAGAGTACGGCACATATTCAAATTGGATCATGCATTTCGACGGCTCCAAGATGTTGGCCGGACTAGGGGCTGGCGTCGTTTTGACGTCCCCCACAGGAGACACAGTTCAATACGTACTCCAGATTATGTACACGGACTCCAACAATGCAGCCGAATATGAGGCCCTTTTACATGGTCTCCGGATGGCAGTATCCATGGGCATTCAACGCCTAGAGGTGCGCGGGGACTCGAACCTCGCAATATCCTAAATAAATGGAGACTTCGATGCGAAGGATCCAAAGATGGCAGCTTACCTCAACGCCGTCCTAAAAATGTCAGCTCGGTTCGAAGGGCTTGAATTTCACCATATAGCCCGGAAAAATAATCAGGCGGCAGATGTCCTGGCACGCATCGGCGCAAAACGCGATGTACTCCCCCCCAACTTCTTCTTGGAAAGGCTGTTCAAGCCATCCGTAGTATGGGAAGGGGAGCCGAACAACAACAGCCCGGACCCAACCGCGCTGCCCAACACCGAACATTCTGACACAATCGGCAGCTCTGCCAATGAAATAACACCTTCAACCCACGTAATAATGGCCGTCGTCGCCCCGTGGACAGAACCATTCCTCGCCTACCTTACTAGGCAGGAACTCCCCGAGGACCAAAATGAGGCACGCTGCATAGTGCGGCGATCCAAAGCCTACAAAGTCCACGAGGGAGAGCTTTATAAGAAAAGCACTACCGGAGTCCTTCAAAGGTGCATCTCCGAAGAGGAAGGGCGGAACCTCTTGGCTGAAATTCATGCCGGACTCGGCGGTCATCACGCACAGCTCGGTCCCTCGTAAGCAAGGCCTTTCGTACATGCTTTTATTGGCCTACGGCCCGGGCAGACGCCAATGACTTAGTCCAACGATGCACCGGTTGCCAGCTCTTTGCAAACCAAAGCCATATGCCACCCACCACCCTCCAAACTATCCCCATCACTTGGCCCTTTGCGGTCTGGGGGCTTGACATGGTTGGACCCCTTAAAGGCGGAACCTACAAGCAAAAATACTTACTGGTCATGGTGGATAAGTTCACCAAATGGATAGAAGCCAAGCCTGTTAAGACGGCCGAATCCGGACCGGTGATAGACTTTATATCCAGGGTTGTACACCGTTACGGCGTCCCCCACAGCATCATCACTGATAACGGCACGAACTTTACGGCCGACGAGGTAAAACTCTGGTGCAAAAACATGGGCATCAAGCTCGATTACGCTTCCGTCTATCACCCATAAACTAACGGCCAGGTCGAACGTGAAAATGGTCTTATCATGAGCGGCGTCAAACCCAGATTAGTGCGGTCCCTCAAGGAATCTAACACACACTGGGTAGAGGAGCTCGACTCCGTACTCTGGAGGCTGCGGACCACGCCGAATCGCACCATCGGATACACACCATTCTTTATGGTGTACAGCGCAGAGGCAGTTTTGCCTTGCGACATAATTCATGACTCACCTCAAGTGTGCATGTACAAAGAAAGAGAAGCCGAGCTCGATCGGCAGGACAGCTTGGACGCATTGGAGGAGGAACGTGACGTGGCAAAAGCCCGTTCCGCATTCTATCAACAGCAGTCTAGAAGATACCAAAGCAGAGAAGTACGGGCCAAAAAAATTACAATGTTGGCGAATTAGTTCTACGACTATCGGACAAGAAAAAGGACAAACTCAAGCCCAAGTGGGAAGATCCCTTCATAATTGACCAAGTCCTGACTGGTGGAGCGTATCGCCTGCGAGATGCATCGGATAACCGACTCGAGCTGAACCCATGGAACGCAGCCCGTTTCCGAAGATTCTATGCCTAGCGCCGGACTCTGTGTTCGTCTCCTTCCTCTATCCATTTTTTATATACTTCTGTCTTACATTTCTCTTCTTCTCTCTCTCTCTCTCTCTTATAGCCTTTAAAGGCTCATAAAGTGACGCGCTATCCGCGCTCATTAAACCTGGGGGCTTCTTTAAATAGAAGCTTATTTATACGGGCTTCATGCCCAACACATGTGTCACACTTCTGCATGTACCTTTTATTCACCATTATATGCATCGATATGACTTAAGTTTTGGCCAAGCTGGGTTGCCTGGCTCCTGTGCTTACCCCTACGTTCCCGATTGTTCGGCTAGGTGGTAAAGGGAGCACCTCTGCGATTGTTACTGCCGGGTCAGCCGGATGTGTACCTCAGACTGGGTGAAGCCGAAAGCTAGCATTCTTAAGGGAATATTCGGTTGGTGAACTAAAGATGATCTTTTTTTCATTTTATCTATATGCCCCCAGATGTTTTTCCTGCGTTTCTTTTCGCAGCACGAACATGCACTTTAGGGCATGCCTCCCAGGGAAAGGAACCCCTAACGGAACTATTCTCCCTGGAAGATGTTTCTTACTAACCATGTAATATAATATAACTAGTCGGGCACTTGTCTGCTCACGCACTAATGACCCCTACGCCTGGTCTCCATGCATTCCCCGGTTCTTATATAACCACATGGGAATTCAGACACACTCCAGACCGTCAGGTCCCAAGGCTGAAGCAAAAAGGTCGGCCATGACAAACGATCTACAATCCGGCTAGAAGGCATTATAAATGTCAATTAAATTACATAGTCATTTTGACTGATTGTATTCCTCTTCAATACCATCTAACAGGCTGTCTAATTTATAGTCCTGCTGGGAATACTTTGCGGCCAATTCTACTTGGCCGTATACTAAGCTTACAGGGACTCCTTCCCATCGGGCCCCATAGGACCGACCTCAGCCATGTGGTTGGGGTCAGCCTTTGTGTACCACGTCTTCACCATAGCCCAAGCCTCCCTAGCGCCTTGACGGCAGGCCGATATCTTCCACAATCGGAAGCGCCGCCGTGCTCCCTTTAGCTTCTCCGCAAGCTCTCCAAGACCTTTCGGCATGGAGATGGATGGCCACAGGGCCTGGGCGACGCCTTGCATCGCCTGCTGAACTCGATTGAGCAGTTGCGAGAGCTCGGGAAGAAGGTCACCCGTGGAACCGGGCATCTCCTCTGTAGGACGACCTGTTAGCACACCTACAGACATTGCTCTATTAGTCGACTTCCCCGCGAACTTTCTTTCAAAGGTTCATTCAAGCACTTACTAAATATGTCGCGCCGAAGCCGCTGATTCTCTTTAACGGAGTCTAACAGCTGGGCACGAACATCTTTCAGCTCGACGCCCAGCTTGGTGTTGGCATCTTGGAGATTGTTCTTCTCCCGCCTCACCTTTGTTAGCACCTTCTCACCAGCCTTTAGCTGACGTAGGAGGTGCTGCCTTTCCGGATTTAATCTGGCACCATCTGCAATTTCATTTGTCAGATTCGCACCCATGCCGTGCTTCGCAAAATACTTACTTTTCAAAGTGTATATTACCAGAGGGGGTCTCCTTGGGCTCCCCTGCCGCGGCTAGTGCGGCCTCAAGTTGGGCTTTGCACTCTTCTAGCTCCTTGTACAGTAGGGAATTCTTTTCTGTAAGAACCTGCATAACAAATGATCCTTAAATCAGTTATTCTAACTGTTTCAAGTCTCGGGGGCTATTGGTATATATATATAATTACCAAAATTTTCTTACCCGTATGTCTTTTACATATTGCTCCGTGGCTCTGGCTAGACCATTTTGAGCGGCACGGAGGTATGCATCTCCTGAATTGAAGGCATCTAACGCCTCTCGGGAGAAACAAGCATCACGAAGAATTGTCCGGCGACGCCTGTGGTTCATGGCACTCTCCACCTCAAAGTTGGTGGCAGACAACCCGTCCACATCCTCCGTCGGAGGAGCGTCTGGCGCGCGCCTTGTGTTCGCCTCCGCCTCCGGACCAGGCTTTGGAGCCTGGCTGGTGGAGGCGCGATTGGCAGCCTCTCCGGATATAGTCCGACGAGGTCTCTTTGTCCTGAAGAGAGCACGAGTGTTAATATGCCTCGAAGGTATAACACCTGGGATAAGGGGACACGCCATACCTTTGCACTGACGCCTCGGTCCGGACTGCACTTCTTTTTTGCCCACGGGGCCCTGCGGCCCCTCGTTGGCTTGTCGCCGCAGGTTCGGCCTTCCGCCTCAAAAACCTCCCCTGCAAAGCTCGGTTGTAATCAGGAAACCGAGAACACGAGAGGGAAGACCCCTATTCGGGGTACTGGGACTTTGATCGCAGTTACCTGGGAGGTCGGGGTTAACCCTGGGTAATCGGCCGTAATGGCCTCCAAGGCGTTGTCCTTGCTCAATTGATGGAACACTCCATCAATCAGCTCCACTGATATGTCCGGATCCTCTTGAGAGGCCGGGTCAAGGGACCGTCCTGGGTCCTCGGGTTGTGGAGGAGGGCTGTTTATTTCCTTAACAGCCTGGCGCAGTTCCTGCGTTGAAGTCGTTAGACTAAATATTTAACAATGGGAATATAAAACGGATGGGCGAGTAAATGTGACCACTTACCCAGCTTGGGGGATTGTACATAGAGAATCCACCCTGTGGGTTGATGTGAAGAAATTCCTCCTCTTCTCCCTTGTACAAAGTGGACAAGATCTTCAGTAGAGCGGCAGCTGAATCCGGCCCCTTACAGCCGTAGCGGGTGGCGTCGTCCTCCCCGTTGAAGTCCCACATGGGGTGGCCTCTATACTGAAGCGGTTGCACCCCCCGCATGATGCATTCGGCCATAACCCCGATCATGGTCAGTCCGGAATGGGCTAGCAATCTTATCCGGCCCATCAGGTAAATGACGTCCCTGTCACTTTCCCTCTGAGGGCTTCGTGGACGCCAGCTTAAGCGCTTCTTTAGGGGAGCACTGCTGAACTCGGGGAGGTCGGTCCGGATAGGATCCGGCAGCGGGACGTCCTCTATGTAAAACCATTCCGAAGGCCAGTCTTCGGATGCCTTCTTTGGGGTTCAGATATCCGGTCCCGGCGATGCGCCACACTTCGACTCCGCCCACTTGATATATTGACCCCTTCTTAGAGCGGGGCACGAGGCAGAATAGCCTTTTCCATAGCCCGAAATGAGCCTCAACGCCCAAAAACAGCTCGCAGAGGGCTACGAAGCCCGCGATATGCAATACGGTGGCAGGCGTGAGATTGTGTAGCTGGAGGCCGTAGAACTCCAGGATCCCCCAGAGAAATGGATGGATTGGAAATCCGAGCCCTCTTATTAGATAAGGGACAAGGCATACCCGCTCGCCTTTGGAGGGATTAGGGGCACTCTCCGCTTGCTCTCCACCGTTATAGGTGGCTAGACCGGCTCGGACCGGGATCATATAGGTCGGGGGGAGAAATCCCTTGGTCTGGAGCATTACTAGCTCGCTATGTGGGACGGAGCATCTCTCCCAATATCCAGGCTGAGGGCTGGAAGGGCGAAAGGAGGAGTCGCGATGGCTGGCCATGGTGGAATGGACCTTTGTCGGATGCGGTCTGATGAACACTCGCGAAGGGAGGAAGATGTGGTTTGGATCTAAATCCTCGTCCCCTTAAATGGGCCGCTCATTTACGCGGCTAGGGGTGTCAATGTAAAAACACTTAGACTTTTCATATTCGTTTGACACGTGTGAGACGGCCATTATTGGGCGTAGAAGCCGAGGAGCGCAACATTTACAAGAAACCAGACTTTATTCAGCAGGTACACGGAATTTGGAGGAGAACCCGCCTTGCAATGCCGAAGACAATCTGCGCACCGGACTCATCGTCATTGAAGCCTGGTTCGGGGGCTACTGAGGGAGTCCTGGATTAGGGGGTGTTTGGATAGCGGGACTATACCTTCAGCCGGACTCCTGGACTATGAAGATACAAGATTGAAGACTTCGTCCCGTGTCCGGAAGGGACTTTCCTTGGCGTGGAAGGCAAGCTTGGCGATACAGATATACAGATCTCCTACCATTGTAACCGACTTTGTGTAACCCTAACCCTCTCCGGTGTCTATATAAACCAGAGGGTTTTAGTCCGTAGGACAATATATAGACAACAACAATCATACCATAGGCTAGGTTCTAGGGTTTACCCTCTCCGATCTCGTGGTAGATCTACTCTTGTACTACCCATATCATCAATATTAATCAAGCAGGACGTAGGGTTTTACCTCCATCAAGAGGGCCCGAACCTGGGTAAAACTTCGTGTCTCCTGCCTCCTGTTACCATCCGGCCTAGATGCACAGTTCGGGACCCCCTACCCGAGATCCGCCGGTTTTGACACCGACACCTGCCATCCTGCAACATAGGTCATCCGATTTATATCTGACGGATAGGAAAGAAACTATGGCAATTTTGCAAAAAGGTACCCACACACCTCTCCACATTTGCAAATAAGGCCTTCCCTCGTTCATCTTGCTAGTAAGAATGAAAACAAACGACAAAAAAATATTTGGACGGTGCTTCGAAGTCATGACCGCTGGCACAGCGGACAAGGTGGCCTTGTATTGGTATGCCGAGCCGTCTGTTTTAACACACAGGAGCTGGTGTGGTGATTATACACACACGCACGCATGCACACGAACTGCATCCACGCAACACATGCTGCCACACACGCACGCAACACTCACACGTACACACGCACACAACACTCACACGCACGCACGCACGCATGCATGCACACACCAGTACACCACACGACCAACACACACTCTCACGCTCAAGTGCCCAACCTACACGTGCATGCGCACACATCAGGCCCTGACAGACACATACACAACCAGGTGATTCCCACGCACGGGTTGGAGCCTTGCCGCGCCTGCGTAAATTTGTGTTTATCTGACCTTTTGCCTATGCGAACTAACAGGTGGGACCCACAAGGAACATGGTCAATTTAACTAGTCAACATGGCGCCACTCAGACTATTTGGCCGGTCAACAGAGTGCAATCCGATGCTGAACTGTGAGCAAGTGACCGTATAGTCACCGCAAAACGTATATCGTGACCGTAATCAGCTTATTCTGAAGTTCGGTGACCGTATTACGCTTTTCTCTCTGTAGGCCCTCCAAAACTACATCTCTACACGTTCTCGCATGTTACATCTAACAACTATGCAATACAACACTACTACTACACTCTAACACAATAAATCATATGTGTTTTTAGTTCTACTAGATATCATATTGTTACTTATAATTATTCTGTTTGCATACATTAAAATTGCCTTTGAAATGTATGGTCAGTATCATCTACCGCATGGGAAAAATCCCGCCCTTTCCCGTTTAATCGGGTTTGTATCGATGGATCGTGCGAATAGCAAAACTATAGTACTATACAATACAAGTGACAATTCATTGGGCCGTCGTGTCGTCTACTCCTCCGTCGTAAGAGTGGAGCACTCGCTTTCATAAATATTCTAGTCCCTTTCGCCGACATGTGGGACATCAAGCTACCGGGTCCACGTGCCATACCGGAATACAGTGCAGAGCAGCCGGGGTGAAGCACCCCAGTCATGGCGTCGACGTAGTAATGAGCAATGAGGCATCAAATCACAAAGCTGCACCTTTCCCGCAGTTAAGTTGGAGGGACGAAGCAACCATCATTTCACTCATTGCTGAATCCGCTTCTCCCTCATCTTCTTCAACTTAACCACGTGTTGCTTCTGCCGTTGTTCTACCTCATGTGGGACGCAGATCGGCTTGGTAAAGCACTGACACGTGGGACCGCATGTTAGCAAACCGCGAGGACAATGTCCTCCAAAAATAAGAAGCCTAATCCTAGACTTACAAAGGGCTATGTAGCTGCTACGTATACTTTCCATCTAATCTATATATGCCCCCTAATTTTCAGGTGGGGTGGGCCTAATCCTCTCCTTTAATCCAATCAAATAGTCCCACATCACATCAGTTTGTAACTTTACGTAAACCATTACATGGATGTAGCATTGCTCAAATAAGAAACCTCCCCCGCCATCCGCACGGCAAAATCACCTCCTTTTTACTAATCTTGATTCTATAATTTTTTAGATCAATATAATTGAGATTTGTATAGATAGCACACATGAGCAAAATCAAGAGGTATGGTTAAGGGCATCCACAATGTGTAGCCAAATGTGAAAATAGCTTTTGGCATCGTGGGAACCATTGTGGACGGTGTTGCCAAGCCAAAAAGATGGAACCGAAGCTTCCTGATTGATTGATTGAAGGAATAGAAAAATGCAACGTCTCTCCTCTTTCTCACATGCTTGGACGCATGTAGTACAGTATAGAGCACAGAGTCTACTCCCCTATCCCTTCTATCACAAATCACAAAGCAGTGGGCGTCAAATCACAAAAGAACGGACGAAGCAACCATCATTTCATTCTTCGCTGACTCTGCTTCTCCATTGTATTCTTCGAGAAACCATCTCACCGCACTAGTACTCCTAGTAGTACTCCCTCTGGTCCTTTTTGGTTTACATCTAAGAAAATTTCGTTTCCCTGCAATGCTCTACGCATTGGCATTTTTTCGCTGCTCTTTCCAACCGGGCCCTCCATCCCTTTCCACCGCATGCGTGCCTGTAGTAATCCCATCTCTCTTTCCCATGTGCTTCGCATCTTCCCAAGGCAGAGAGAGCTGCTTGCATGCAGAAATAGGAGAGAGAGCGAGAGGCGCATGCATGCAGGGAGATGGACAGGGGAGAGAGAGAGACGACATGCATGCATGCGGAAGTGAGAAGGTTGGTTTGCATGGCGCTGCATTAATCAAGCGATGTGGAGTGAGATGGTTAGCTCTTTGGTCTTTGGAGAGAAAAATACGCATTAATTGACACGTGAAACGGGGATTTGTATCGATTAAATCCCGCGAAGGAAAACCCCGCCTTTCTTTTTTAACACTAGTACTCCTAGTACGTACGTACTTATCCTGTTTGGGTCTAGGCCTTGCATTGCCAAACTTCGCCACACATTTTTGCCAAGCATGCCTAAAGTTTTCAAAATGAGAAGGAGGTACACTTGTGCACGGCTGTCGCGGTCGCACCGCACCCTCACACGGTCGCTCCTACACGCCGCGGTCGCACCGCACCCTCACACAGTCGCTCCTGCACGCCGCAAACCCAACCAAGGGAACGCACCCTCACTGACACGTGCTTTCGCATGTGAACAAACCAAACTCAGCCATCCTATCGTTAACACATATTTTTTGTTCATAGAGTATGTTTATCCAACCGCATGTTGGGGAGTATCCGTACGGCCCGTGCGGTGGTCTGTTGGGGAAGAAGAAGAGGTGAGGAAGAAGGAAATAAGGTTTAGGAGATGTAAGATATTCATCCAACCGCCTGAAATGGTAGACTAGCCCAAGTTAGGCGACTTGCATAACAAATATATGTTTTTACACAACAAAAGATCCATAAAAACAACAACATAAAGAAAAACTATCATAGCTCGCGAAAAGAGACGGCCTCGTCGTCTTTGGCTGCCGGCGCGAACCAGCCGTTGCTGCCGACGTGTGTCTCCGCACCGTGGTTGTCCTTGGCCTCCAGCTACTCGTTCAAGCGGAGCGTGCGGGTGCTCTGCACGGACGAGAGCACAGCCCGGTTCAATTCGACGATGTCCGGTTCCGCCTGCAGGAGGGCCTCGATGGCAGCGGCATCTGCGCGCTCCGCGTTGAGTCGAGCCTCCGCCGCCCGGTTCAAGTCCAGGACGTCTGGTTCTGCCTGCAGGAGGGCGTCGATGAGAGCGGCATCTGCGCGCTCTATGTCGAGTCAAGCCTCTGCCGCCTGGTTCAAGTCCAGGACGTCCGGTTCTGCCTGCAAGAGGGCCTCGATGGCAGCGGCATCCGCGCGCTCCGCCTCAAGTTGAGCCTTCGCCGCCCGGTTCACATCCACGACATCCGGTTCCGCCTGCAGGAGAGCCTTGATGGCAGCGGCATGCGCGCACTCCGCGTCGAGTTGAGCCTCTGCCTCCCGGTCCTCCTTTAGTATCGCCATGTTGAACCGCTGGTCCGCCTGCACCATGGGGGACTCGGACGCCAGCATGAAGTCGACGTCCATCGTCACATCCCCATTGGGGGCCTTCTGCGCCGCAACCTCCGCCATGAACATTGGATCGGCTTGCTCCTCCTCGTAGCTTGGCTCCAGAGAACTCGGGGATTGGCCCGTCGCAAAGCGAGCTTGGGAAATGAGGTCTGTGGCGCCTACCGCCGCAGCGATTTCTGCGCGGCGCTCCGGCGTCAGCATCTTGTAGTAAGTGATCTTTCGGCGCACCATGGATTTCTGGAGAACTAGGGGATGCTTGATGCGGGCTAGGGGATCAAAAGGTGGGGGAATGGGCTGGAGATTTGGTGTGGTTTTAGGGCAGTGGCTGGCGTAGGCCGAGTAGCGAAGGTTCTGGTGTGAATAGTGGTTCCGGTGACGACCGGTCAATCGGTTTTGACTGTACATTGCTCTTGTCGCGTTCGCGTTGCAGCCCGGCACGCTGGACCCTCCACGTTGCTCACCAAATGGAGCGCGCTTTGTCTTGCATTTTCGCTCGCTTGTGGGACCGCAGTTGAGAGCAAACCGATGTCTCTCCCCCTCCCCCGCCCGCGTCATTTATTATACCACCACTCCCTCCGTTTTATGCGGAGTAAATAAAAACAGAGGGAGTATACTACGGATGAGGATCCCCTGACGTGGCCGAACCCATTGAGTAACTGACATGCGGGGCCTAGCAAGCATGGGGTCCGCCAGTAAGTGACCAGAAGGGAGGGTAAGGCAGGGATACCTACGTCAGAGGATCCACTTCCACTATACTATTTTGACCAAATGTTAGAGTAATAATATATGACATGCAACTTACACAAATGTTAGAGTAATAACATATGACATGCAACTTACACAAAGCATACAGGGTCTAATGCGTTTTTCGAGGCTAACTTTGACCAAATGTTAGAGTAATAATATATGACATGCAACTTACACAAAGCATACGGTCAAATTCGTATGTGAAAGGAGTTTCCAATGATATAATTTTCACATTATACATCTCATGTACTATTAATCTTGTCAATAGTCAAATTGGAAACCATCTCGAGTACAAATCTAGGAGTACGTACGAATCTAACAATATTGATTGGGTGTTGTTGAATGTTGATACCTTTTTGATCAAAGTAGAGATACTTTGACTACACATAAAACTTATATGTAAACTAGAAAGGATAGGAGGGAGTATATTGTATGTTCAAAAATGAAACGAATATTGAATACCCTTTATATATGATTTGCGGATGCTATGATCACCGGTTCAAAATTTTGAATCCACCTTAGGTATCACGTGCCCCCACTCGTTCCCTCTCGATTTCATCTCAGGGTCCGGAGATCTATTGAAAGAGGACTAGGGTGGGTACATGTGAATGATACTCGGCGGAATGTTCAAATGAGGCATGCGGGAGGATGGACTCGACTGGAGGGCGACATGATCGATGGAGAAGAGGGTTGGAGAGGAATGAGAAATAAGCAAACGCCACATAATTATACTTGAACGGCTCAAATAAACAATAAGTTGTCTCGCTTGGCCTACATAGTGAAAGGCCTAATGCGCATCACGGAGCACTGACGCTCGAATATGGCCGGGAAAACAGGGAAACCGACATGTGGGGCAGACTAGTCCAATGGAGGAGCTGGCCCACGACCTCCTCGCCACCGACAACCGTTCATGTAGGTCGTTGGGGCCAACAACGGGGCGCAGCTCCAGCACCGCCTCTAGACACGGCGACCGCGGTGAGCGACACGCTCATATCGTAGCTAGACATGGTCGGTTTCAGTGTGCCGAGGGTGGCGTTAGTGTTGTGGCACGACCAACGGTATGTTTGGTTTGTGCCCAAGATTGCCCCATCAAAGCATTGGGTAGCCATAATTTTGGTTGAGGTATTGGTAGCCCATGATTTGGCCGACATTGGCAAGAAAAATGAACTAGAGTTGGCTAGAGTTCATTGGCATGCCAAAGAAATGGCAACCATCCAAACAAAGACCAATCTTTGGGTCATGGCCAAAATTTTGGTTCAGGTATTGGTTGCCCATGATTGGTTGACATTGGCAAGAAAAATGAACTAGAGTTGGCTAGAGTTCATTGTTATGCCAAAAAATGGCAACAATCCAAACAAAGACCAATCTTTGGGCCATGACCAAAATTTTGGTAAGGTGCACTTTGGCCACAATCCAAACACACCCCAACACCCGGCTCGTCGAGGATGCACGGGGCGCCGCGACGCATCGCGGAGTGGTGTAGCGTGGCCAACTGCATCCTCTGGACCTGAGACCATGTCGGGTCGTCTTGCTTTTTCAATGACATGCGGGGATCGCATGTGAGCAAAGAGCATCTCCAACGTTGCCACGACCGTAGCTGACTACCCTGGCACAGCAAAACCCTCGTCCCTCGCGCCGTCGCGCGGTGCGTTCCCAGCCGGCGCCAGCTGCCCGCATTCATGACATCCGTTCGTATGTCGTCGTTAAGAGGCTCGGTGCCCGAGGAACCAACTCCGGCGACTTAATGACGCACCCGGACGCTTGGCCTCACCGGAATGCGCTACTTAAAGCGGCAAAGCCCAGCTAACCTCCACACCATAGCGCATCGTCCTCCTACCTGGCACCACATCCGCCATGACCGCAAGTGCGAACCCTCTGCGAGAGAGCTTGTCTTCGGGGATGAAGCTCGAGGTCGCCGCCCTCGCTCAAGTCGCCTCTTGCGACGCAATAGCGGCGTAGCCGGACGCAGACGCGACCGCACAAGCGGTGGCCACACTGGCGGATGAGGACGGGAGCACCATCAGCCACATGTCCTACTTGCCTCCGTCCAGCGTCCGGCACCGCTGAGGTCGGGCACTCCACCGAGGATGAGTAGGGCATGGGAGGCGGCAGGGCATGGTGTGCCAACTGGTTGGTCCGTATCCCGTGTTCTACTCTTCCTCGCCGGAGACCGCACCTTCACTTCACGGGTCTTGAACCCCGCCCCCGTACATAGAGATCGCAGATGGAGGACGCCGGTCACCGCCGTAGAATAGGTTTAGGGTCGGGTTTCTTTTATTTTTCTGTCCTATAAAAGTTCAAAATGTAATGAAAATCGGCCGTGTTTGCATTAATCTCGGCCGGTGTATATGAACTTTCACAATAATATACATATTGTAGGAGTACTAGCAAGATGCCCGTGCGTTGCACGGAAGATCAAGATCTTGTGGGAGCAAAGGATGAACGAGGGAAAGCCTTATCTGCAAATGTGGAGAGGAGTGCGGGTAAATTATCGTAGTTTCCTTCCTATCCGTTAGATATAGATCGGACGGCCTATATTGCAGGATGACAGGCACACCAACATCACCAACTCTGCTTTTTAATGAACCGAGACAAATCTAACATGCGAAGTAAAATAAACACATAGGGTCGATACATACACAAATTATCTTAGGCACTACAATAGTACGTCCACTACACATTCACGCATTTCACATCTTTCTACATCTACGGGAACCTACGAAAGGGTTAACGTAAATTGCCTCTCTCTCTCTCCTCCCCTAATTTTCATGGTGGTGGTCCCCTCCCTCCCCCAATCTACAATCAACAGCTCACACGTTTCACATTATGTTAATTACGTAACTGGGATTACGTAGGTGTAGCATTACTCGTCCTAAAAAACCCAACTAAGCCAACCTCCCAGCATATCGCGCGGGAAAAGACCCGGCCACGCCGTTTTAGTCAGGATTACCGGATTACTAGTAGTAGTATCGATGGATCGCGCGAAGAAACAATTCTTTTTGAGGGGGCGAAGCACCAAGTTTAAAAGGAAAAAAGGCGGTACACTCACAGCACTCCTGTCGCGGTCGCATTGCACCCCACACACGTTCGGTCCTGCACACGGCTCACGCAAACGGAACGCACTTCGGCTTGCCTCTTCACTGACATGTGGGACTGCACTTGGAGAAACCGACCATGCGCCAAACTCCCCCCGCCCACCGCGCGAAAT
>NC_041388.1:136305785-136327243 GCF_002162155.2 Triticum dicoccoides | reverse complement strand
CCCCCTATCCCCCTCCACTCCATTCGCTCCGCCAAAGCCGCCCTCCCTGCACCGATACGTCCGCGTCGCGGTTCGGCGATCCTCTCGCTCCCACAGTACGCTCTCGTAGACTGTTGTCCTCTAGCCGCGCCGCCACCTCTGGCTACATTCTTGTGGAGGCGCACGGCGGTCAGCGCCGCCACCGCTGGCGACGTTTGTGTGAAGACGCACGGCAGTCAGCTTCTCCCACGGTACGCGCATTCTAGACTGAGGCCCCGTTCATGCCGATGTAGCGCTGAATGTTAGCTGATAGACGTTGTTAATCTCACTATTTGCCGAAGTAGTTTACTGTCAATATGCTCTGCTTGAGAAGCTTCCTTGCCCTGTTCTGCACACAATCTGCTTAGCTGAGATGGCATGCCAAGGCCGGTTAGTTGCTAAAATATCCTGCCATATATTTATTGTGACGTAGATTGCCATGGTCTAGTAGCCAATCTGTTAGGTGAAACCGTGAAATAGCTCTACACTGTTTTATACTCGATCTTTGTTGCTGCGATGGCCTTCGATAGTTCGATGGTTGTGTGCTCGACCTCATTGACTGCTGAAACAACCTACCATAATTTGGCACTCAAATCTGTTTGCTGAATTAGCTTTACATATATTTCGTTACTTAGATCTGCTTGTCCAAATATCTTGCCATAGCTTTAGACATCGACCTAGGTATTTTTTCTGGACTTCATAAAAAAGCATATATGTTTTTCCTGTAATATCTAGTAGAAGAACTAATTTGTATGTCTAACAGATGGACAGGACTTGGATAACTTCTGCTCGAAGATTCTCCGCTGCATATGTCGAGGGGGTTGAAAACTTCATGAACTTTATCAGAGCTGAGTTCGGTGGTCCAAAATCAGATGTTCTCTGCCCGTGTAGCAGTTGTATGAATTCAGTTACAAGACCCCAGTCAAGTGTGCAAAATCATCTACACTTGTATGGGATGTCGTTCACATATACTAGGTGGGTTCATCATGGTGAAGCTGTGAACGTCAATGTTATTGACTACGTGGAAGCAGCAGATCACCATCTTTATCTGCCTGATGCTCAGGTGGAAGAGGAGGAGGAGGTGGTGGTGGCGGAGCCAGTGAGTTTGACCAACATTGAAACAATGCTACGAAATGCTCGTGCATTCCGTGAACTTTCACCTGCAGAAGAAAAATGGTGGGCCCGCATGTTGGAACAATGCAAGGTTGTTGTCACCCCAGTAAATAAGCTATCAGTATTCTCAGCTATGGTCACCTTTCTTCAGGTGAAGACATCTGAGCGGATGACCAACAAATCATTCGATGCGATGTTGGCTGCTTTCTGCAAATCTTTCCCAGATGTGTCTGAGCTGCCACACACCTACAGTAAAATGAAGAATTTCCTTCGTGCAGTTGGAATTGGATATGATATGATCCATGTTTGTAAGAATAATTGTTTTCTGTTCCGGAAGGATTATGCCAACTTAAGTGAATGCCCGAAATGCAAATCATCAAGATGGAAAGATGGCGATGCTGTGAAGAGGATTCATCATAATGTTCTGAGACATTTTCCAATTACACCAAGATTGCAGAGGTTGTTTCATGATGCTGAAACAAGAGAGGATGTACTGTGGCATTCTAGGAACCAGGAGTATAGAGATCAGAATGTAATGAGCCATCCATCTCACGGTAGTGAGTGGAAAAGCTTCAATGATAAACACAAAGAGTTTGCTGCTGACCCGAGAAACATTAGACTTGGCTTAGCTTCAGATGGATTTAACCCATTTGGCCACTAGAGCGCCACATATAGCATGTGGCCAGTGCTTGTTATCCCTTACAACATGCCTCCAAATGTCTGCACCAAAGAATCAAACTACATGATAGCCTTGCTCATCCTAGGTCCAGAAAGTTCTGGAAAGGATTTTGATTTGTTCATGGAGCCTCTTGTGGAGGAACTTCAACAGCTATGGAAGGGTGTTCTCACTCAAGACCTATATAGCAGCCCACCAGCTGATTTCTTTCTGCGTGCTGTTATAATTTGGTGCATTCATGATTATCCGGCTTTGGGCACTATGTCAGGGTGAACGACACATGGTTACAATGCATGTGTTCGCTGTGACAGGAATCCGTTGTCATACGCAATACTTAGTATGATCTGTTACATTGGACACTGCCGTTTCCTTGCTAAGGACAAGCCATGTCCTAGAAAATACCGAAGACATGTGTTCAATGCAAAGCATGAAAACCGTGATGTGCCAAAGAGGCTCACCACCGATGAGTTGCAAGTGGAATTAGAGAAGGTCAGGCATATTACACCAGGAAACCATCCTGGTAATGGTAGCGGGAAAAGGAAGTGTGGCAGGGTAGAAGAGAGATTATTGTTTACCTGCAGGTCCACTTTGTGGGACTTGGAGTATCGGAAAGATTTGGATCTGCGGCATAATATTGATGTGATGCACATCGAGAAAAATATATGTGACATCATTATCGGCACACTTCTTAATATTGAAGGCAAGATGAAAGATACCTTAAAATCTAGGATTGATTTGACACACCTGGGTATTAGAAAGGATTTGCAGGTGCAAGATGAAGGTAAACCACAGGATATGGCACCAGCTGTGTACGTCTTGGACAAGGTAAAAAGAAAAGAATTCTGCGAGGTCCTGTCACGTGTGAGATTCCCACATGGATTTTCTTCCAACCCTGAAAGGAGAGTCAGTGTAGATGGAAACAAGGTACAAGGGTTGAAAACACATGACTGCCACATCCTACTTCAAAGGGTTTTACCTGTTATCCTTAGAGGATTGGGCCGCCCTGACTTATATAGAGCAGTTGCAGAGTTGGGACAATTCTTCAGGGAACTCTGTAGTAGGAATATCATGATAGATGCTTTGGAGCGTCTTAGAGACAAGATACCAACTATCCTATGCGACCTTGAGAAGATATATCGTCCAGCCTTCTTTGATGTGATGGTGCATTTGGTTGTTCATCTACCTGATGAGGCACTACCTAGAGGTCCAGTACAGTATGGCTGGATGAACCCTATTGAAAGGCGGATAGGCACTTTCAAGGGCTATGTTAGGAACAGAGCTAGACCCGAGGGTTCCATTTCAGAGGCCTACATTGCTACAGAAGCGTTGACATTATGCTCAAAATACATTGAAACAGCTGATCAGCTTAGCAAAGAGGTGGGTGAAGACAATCCCGGGCTCAATGTTTTCGATTATTCTATTCGAGATGCAGGGAAGAGTCGACAAGAGGACAAACCTAAAGATTTGGACAAAATGGTTTGGTATGTGTTGAATAACTGTCCTGAGATACTACCTTATATCAAGTAAGTGCAGTACTGCAACTTATACATCGTAATCTACAAAACTTGCAGCACATTCTTATATATTTAGATGTTTGATGCGATCACTATGTTTTGCAGCATCTATAAAGAGGAGTTACTGCCACAAAATCCAAGAAACATTGACAAACTAGTTATGGCAGGATTTGCGAAATGGTTCAAGAACCATGTAAGCTTTTGAAGTGCACTATCAGTTTTTTTAATATATTGAGTACATAAGAGGATCAGCTTGTCTATTTTCTAACCATAGGTTAAGAAGATGCGGGAGGATGGGCAGGCAGTTGATGATGCCCTTTACTCACTAGCAATGGGTCTTGATACTCGGGTAAGACATTATGAATCTTGCGTTGTTGGAGATGTGCGCTACAACACCCTTGCACGAGATGAAGGCAGGAAGACACAAAACAGTGCCACCATGAGCACGGATACGTATGACAAAGAGACAACTAAAATGTATGCTAACATAACAGACATTGTTCAGTTGCAGTATATCTCTAGTTTCGAGGATCATTGGTGTGTGGTTCTGTTGTGTTGTCGTTGGTATAACCTGTTTTCCAGGATCACAAAACCCAGAGCTGATGATTATTTCAAATCCATCAATGTCAAGGCGGTGTACCAGACCAACTGTAGCGACCCGACCTCAGACGGTCAAGCCTCTGTGTATCTGTGCCATCCCTGGATCGGTATGCTGGCACACACAGTACATCAATGTATATATCAAAGTGCAATCACATGTATAAATAACGTAAAACTGATATATATATATACCTCATAAGTCTCAGCGGAAACAAACAATCGGATGTGGAGTCCCATCAACGCCATCGGCAGGTTGAGTGTAGACCGTAACCCTATGACGTAACTCTTACTCATCGGAAGAAACATATCTGCAACATGAGACGTTGCAGCCGTGTAGGTCAGTACATTGAATGTACCAGCAAGATCACAATATGAGGAAAGCAGATGATAAAACTATTCTATATGCAATATGGCTTTGTGGCTCTGTGTCTGATGTTTTTGCGCAAAAGCTGGTTTTATTTTCCCTACAACAAAGGAATATCAGGAGTCTGTACTACGGAGTTTTCTGTCATGACATGGTTCCGCCAACCGATGTCCCATACCCAAATCATCATAAGTTGCTCACAATTAAATTATCAGTCCGGTGTTGAGAGTTCCAAGATAGATCCAAGTCCATAGACTCAAATTGTCCGTAACTGGGGACACGGCTAATTAATTAGGTTTTAACCCTCTGCAGAGGTTTGTACACTTTACCCGCAAGATTCGATCCCTCTCTTTACATTCTCGCACTTCAGGGTGCTTGAGAACAAGATGGCCGAAACATGGTCTTCCGAAGAGTTCCTCTGGCCACTGTCCGGTGCTCATCCAATCCTACCGTAGTTCTACATCTGCTAGCACCGTCCCAGCCAGAGTCACCACTAAGGTCAACCAAGCCAGAGCCCATAGTGACTTGCGGTTGCACAGGTAAGCTTCCGGGCATGAAGTATCCTTGTGTCTCTTTGAGTCTGGGTGAAGCTTTCCGCAAGATGTCATGACGCTTCTCCATGCATCCCGGCCAACCACTGGTATCTCCAGGGTGCCCGTCAACCGTCCTTCACCCAGTAGTGTGTATTGAATTCTTGTCTCGAGTCTCGAAATCTTGAGGAGTCCTGAATATGCAGTCCTGGCCGGTGCCATCATGAAGTTGTCGCCCTTGACGTAGAGTCCTCCTTCTTCACACCACTCTCATGCACCCATACCAAACCCCGTCTACTATAGCGTAGCATTAAAAATATATAACTTCCCGGGTTTGGTAACAGGGAGATGGGTTCCTACCTCATGCATTCTGCTCAACTACAAGATTCAATAACACTACTGGAGAGACTGTTAAAAGGGTGATACTAAATGCAAATAAACATAGGTATGGAAAACATGGTCAAAGTGAACTTGCCTGGTAAGTTGATGAAGAATAATAACGCTCTCAGAAACTTGATAAGACTATACGCAACTCTCCGATGAAATCTATAATAATAAACATGGCATTCACATAAGCAATCATTCTACCACTCAAAATAACAATCAAAACAACAAGGAAACTCAATAATAAAACTCAAACAAATTCCAAAGAACCCTCGAATAAAACTACATAGAAAACTACTAGGGAAAGTCTAAAACTTTACTACAAACAACTAATATAGTTTTGCTCTAAGTAAAACTTAATAGCAATTAAAACAGTAAAGTAAATTAACGGAAAGGAAATATAGTGTTTATTAAAATAACAGAAGGTATTTTACATAAACTTTTACTAGCAAAAAGAAATAGCTAAAAACTATTTTTTTAAACTCTAGTTATGATTAAAACAAAACCAGAAAAAGAAATAAACATTATATTTTTCTATAAATAAAAGTTCACCCTCTATAACTACAGAAAATAATCAGAAATAAAATAAAACAGAGGTGGAAACAATATTTAAAGTAATAAAAACAACAGAAAACAGCAACAAAATGAATTAAACTAAAACAGGCTTGTTTTTGTGATAAACTAATTTTATAAAAAATCTATAAATGCCCAATTTAATCCTACTTCTAGGCAAGGTCAAAACAAAGCAGTAAAAAAAGAAACACTAAAAAAATTAATCCTAGCTCACTTTATAGCAGAAATACTAATCTGACTAAAACTTAAATGACACAATTTTTAAAACTACAAACATGGCCGAAATTATTTTATACAGAAACTACAAGAAATTTGTAAACTAACAAAAAAAGAATCAACTAAAAATATTAAACAACCTAAAAGATATAGATTTTACAAGAACAGAACTATTCTGTTTTAAAAACAGAAACGAAAAAAAACTAAAAGAAACTATCGGGCGCTACTGGGCCAAAAGGTGAGCGATCGGAAACTAACCAGCGCTCGGGCGATATATAAACTAAACCGTACACGCACTTAATAACAAAAAACCGACCGGTTCGATCTAACTAAACCAGGTAACTAAACCAGAACAAAACCCAACTAAAATCGGTCTAATAAACAAAACTAACCCTTCACTACTTCTAATCTACACCGTAGACTGTAGATCGAATGGTGGAGAGGAGGTCTGGCGTCTTACAGCGAACTCATCGGCGACGACGGACGACGGCGACTCGGGCGGCGACGGCGCAGTGGCTCCGGTGGTCCGGGGCGACGGCGGTGACGTCGGGGAGATGCGATGGAGCGAGGCAGAGGTGGTGGTGATCTCAGTGGCAATCGAGGGTGACGGTAGCGAGTGGCACGAGCTCGACAGAGCTCCTGGTGAGCTCCAACTCCCGCAACTGGCGGCGATGCTCAAGGCGGCGGCTCCGGCGATGCCTGGGTGAGGAGAGGATGTCAAAGAGGTGCGGGAGGAGGTGGAGGTTTGGGTGAAGGTGCTGGGAGGGGCGGAGAGGGCTCACCGGCGTCGGGAGTGGCGGTTAACCGAGGCGACGGCGGTGAGATGCGTTCGGCGAGGGTGTGGGCGGTGGTGGGTTTTGGGGTTAGGGTTTTAGGGGGATCGAGAGAGGAGAGGCATAGGTATTTATAGGACATCTTTCTTGGGGAGGAGGTCGAGTCGGGCTAGGGTTTTGAGGAGAGCGCGGACGTCAAGGGCATCGGGCGCGAGCGAGATGCGCGGGCGCGGCTTGCGGGAGGAGGCAGACGGGGTGGGGTCGGTGCTCCAGTGAGAGAGGGGGAGACGAGAGGGATCGGGCGACCGAGGCCTAGCGGGTGCGGGCGTGCAGCGCGCTGTGCTGGCGGCCCTGGGCGCTGGTGGGTTGCGGCTTCGCTGGCGGGGCCGTCGGCCTGGCCAGTTCGGATTTTTTTTGAAATAAGGCACAGGAAAAAACTAAAATAAGATAAATCTATAATATTTTTATATAATACATATATATATCTAAAAAATCAGAAAAATAAACCCTACAACATGAACATTTTTCCATAGGCAAAATCCAAACTAGAAGAAATCATTTTTTATAAATTCCAAATAAACTCCAATTTGAATTCAAAAACTTTTGGCATTAATTTCTCCTGACTTTTTGGAGTGTCATGTTAGCTCCTCTCATACTTTTAAAGAAGTATTTGTCAGGGGTATATGAAATAAATTTCGAATGCCAAGTTGAATCCAAATTCAAATAAAATTCAAATGCCTCTGAAATTTCCAAATGCCACTCAATTTCACACAATAAGTCACATGATAATCAAACAAACAATCATAAATATTTATTTAATATAACATTCCAAAATTTAGAATATTGGGATGTTACAAACCTACCACACTTAAAATGAATCTCGTCCTCGAGATTCGAAGAGGCTAGCAAGAAAAGGTTAGGGTTTGGGGTCTTCTAGCAAATATTTTGGTCGGAAGGGTCTAGTGTGCTACCACACTTAAAAAGCATGGGTATGGTTCAGACAAAACTCATGTACTCCATCATTTTGGGTTGCTGGTGTCGGTGTTCTCATATACTCCGGAATAGCTCTTTCACGGGTGTTGTTCCGGTCGGGGCATAACCTTTTCCTCAAACACGTGTCCTTTCATCCTGGTGACGTTCTTCTGAGTCTGGGTCTTCCTAGCTGACTGGTCTGTCGCCAATACTAAATAACTATTGAAATTCTCATGGTGGTCAACCATGTATGGTTTCTCCTGCAGAAAAATGGGTTTGGTTGAATCTCACCGTCTATCCTACGATTGGCAACGGGTGCCTGGTACATGGGTCAATCATCCTACCATTCTATGGTTTTATGGCTTGACGTGTCGACACTCTTCTAAGGTTTTCAAGGCTCTTTGATTTTCCATCAACATATGATAGTTCATGATAGAAGTCTCCAGTATGGGGGCCAATCCATCCCGTACTTGAACCATTACTACATATTCAGACATCGAATCACGTATTCTAACACTTGGGCATACTCACAAGCATTGTAGAATTTCTCTTGTCGATGAACTGAGTTCGAATAAATCCATTGTTTCTGCAAGCTGAACAAGACATCTCTTGGGTTTTCGTATCCTCCTAAAAATGTCGGTTGATTAACTCAGAGTTTTCTTCCAAAATATCTTCCTTCAGCAAGAGTGTGCTTGCTTCTTATTAACTCCGGGGCCTGTGGGTTATGGCCCACTTCAACTCTTGTAAAATTTAACTCATCCTTTCGAGGATTATCATTCTGTATTCCAACATTACATCTCCTTTAAATCCAATAGTACTTCTTCCTTCATACCCTTGTGGTGACGATCATACAAAACTCCAACTTATTTGGTCCCGCTCCCTTCTATGGACCGTCATGAATAACACATTTCTTTCTTCATTGATCTTGTGGCTTTACGGAGTACTACCACACCAAAAAAATGCACTAGTTTATCCATAAATCATATTATTTTCATATCAAATCTTTTATTACATCCTTAACCATTTTTCGTAAATCCAAATTCCAAAAAGTACTTTGTTACAAATGCTACCACCCACATGGTTTGGTATGGTCAGGCATTACTTCCTACTTTATTCATTTTTCCTCCTTGAGGATTCTTCAGTCCCACTGGAATTGTGCGACATGCGCCTTGAAATCTTCAATCTTCTGTTTCATCATGGTGGCCTTGAGCTTCATTTCCATCATCTCTGCATGCACTTCTCTTAGGTATTCCTGAGTATAACGGAGTCTTGCTTCAAGTATTTCTCCGATCTGGCGTATGGCTTCCATGGCTGCTTCACGAACAGCGTCGAAGAAAGTTGCTTGTGGTACACGTGAGATGAAAAAGTACTGCCCCTTCATCCTTGGACAAACTCCTTTCATACGGTGGAGGTGTACCTCCACATACCAAAGTTCCACTCCCTTTTGCATGAAGGGGTAGCCTTTGTAGACTGCATCTCCTTCAAGGTGAATATGCTTCATCATGTCCTTTAGGATCTTCGGGTAATCATGATCACTTGTCAGGGTCATGATCGTTTCCGGACCTTTAAGGAAAGACTCATAAAGGGTCGTCATCTGCAGTTGTAAAACAAAAATGGTGCTCAGAATAAGGTACATATCTCCTTGGGTACACATTCATATCATCCAAACAGAACTTCAAACTCAATTTCCAACATCCAGTTTATGCATCACAACTCATTTTCTTCCATGTTCACCCAGAATATTAATTTCCATGATAAAACATAACAACTCCTTAAAGCCTTTCAGCATATGACATATCAACTTTATTGAGTCATGAATTTTTACAATATCTGAGTAATCTATTACATAACTCAACCCCGCATTCTCATGAAAAAGTGTTTTCCTTACTACCCTTATTACTGATATCAACATCTCCACTACTCAGCTCTAGCTTTCTCATGATTTGAACAATCCCTAGCAAAAATGTCCTGCTTCCTTGCAACGGAAACAAATAACTTCCGGCATGTCTCGAGGCTTCTTGGTGATGGTGCCTGCTCCTTGAGTACCATGCTTCCTTTCAAGACAATCATTGGCATAACGCCCGACGCCCTTACATTCAAAACAGGTAATATGACTCTTGTCCCTCTTTGCAGAAATTGGGTTGTTCAGAGGGTGTCTTTGTTTTCTCTTCTTGGTTTTCTTTGTTCTGATCAAACGTTCTATTCCCTGTGGATTAAACTCCACTGCTTCTGTCGGGAAGTATCCCAGATACTCTTTTCTTTCCTTGGTGCAATACTGTGAAAAATGTCCTTCTTCTCCACATGAATAACAGGCATTGGAGTAAAATCTGTTGAGGCTTTCTCCACTAGGGTCTTCAACACTTTCCTTAATCATGTGTTCTTTCATAACTTCTCGAAGGGCTTCTTTCATTCCTTCTTCCTGCTTCTGAATAGTTTGTTGCACCGTGGGGTAAATGTCACACTGAGCTGGGTAGTGGGTAGTTCCTTCACACAAGAAACAAGTCACCTGACTAGTTGGGCATTCCTCAGTTGGGTGTTTCTCCTTACAATGAGGGCATCCATCCTTGTGTTTCTCCTGGTTGTGTCCTATTTCTCCGCAAATCTTGCAGGCAGAAGGTTTATTTCTTGGGGTATCATGCTGCTTCCAGATAAGACGTGATCTTGTCAGAGTCTTCTTGAATTCTTCCCAAGTCCTTGCTCTATTCCATCCCTGTATAGCTTGATGCATATGCCACCATGTTGCAGCACTTCTTTCAAAGTACTGAAGAGCATACGATACTTCAGTCTTCCTTGAAACCAAATTGCTCCCGAAGTGATTCTCCATGTTCTGAATCCATAGCTCTGCCTCCGGCTGGGTTTTCGGTCCAGAGAATACCAGTCCAACTTCATTCATCATCTACTGGGTCCAAGGGTTTTAGGGTGAGATAAGAGAGAGGTGGGAGGAATATACACAATACAATCAATAGTTTTGAAGAAATGAGTTTTATTTTGTGGCTGTTGGAAAAACATCAAACAAATGACAGCTCACAAATCGCCGCATCTAACATAAGTATATAACATGGGTTTGGTCTTCTAAAGGTCAAATAATTCGTCAGATTCTTCAAGTCTGGAGTCTTCAACTGTTGTAGCTTTAACTCTTCTAATGCATGGTGAAATCCTCTTTACTCTGAAATGGTCATCGGTTGTCCGATATCTTGTCCCTCTTGGAGCGGCTTTAGTTGATCCTCCGTGTGGTCAAAAGGGAAAGGGGTATATTCTAACTATTTGAAGTAAGAGAGGTTATTTGATAAAATCAGAAAAGATGAGAAGTAATAGATTCCTTTGAAAATAAAGTTTCAGAGATTTCCTGTCCTAGGGCTTTCTGATTTCTAGGGTCACGTCCTACAGTCAATATGTGCTCTGATACCATGTCTGTAGTGACCCAACCTCAGACGGTCAAGCCTCTGTGTATCTGTGCCATCCCTGGATCGGTATGCTGGCACACACAGTACATCAATGTATATATCAAAGTGCAATCACATGTATAAATAACGTAAAACTGATATATACCTCAAAAGTCTCAGCGGAAACAAACAATCGGATGTGGAGTCCCATCAACGCCATCGGCAGGTTGAGTGTAGACCGTAACCCTATGACGTAACTCTTACTCGTCGGAAGAAACATATCTGCAACATGAGAAGTTGCAGCCGTGTAGGTCAGTACATTGAATGTACCGGCAAGATCACAATATGAGGAAAGCAGATGATAAAACTATTCTATATGCAGTATGGCTTTGTGGCTCTGTGTCTGATGTTTTTGCGCAAAAGCTGGTTTTATTTTCCCTACAACAAAGGAATATCAGGAGTCTGTACTACGAAGTTTTCTGTCATGACATGGTTCCGCCAACCGATGTCCCATACCCAAATCATCATAAGTTGCTCACAATTAAATTATCAGTCCGGTGTTGAGAGTTCCAAGATAGATCCAAGTCCATAGACTCAAATTGTCCGTAACTGGGGACACGGCTAATTAATTAGGTTTTAACCCTCTGCAGAGGTTTGTACACTTTACCCGCAAGATTCGATCCCTCTCTTTACATTCTCGCACTTCAAGGTGTTTGAGAACAAGATGGCCGAAACATGGTCTTCCGAAGAGTTCCTCTGGCCACTGTCCGGTGATCATCCAATCCTACCGTAGTTCTACATCTGCTAGCACCGTCCCAGCCAGAGTCACCACTAAGGTCAACCAAGCCAGAGCCCATAGTGACTTGCGGTTGCACAGGTAAGCTTCCGGGCATGAAGTATCCTTGTGTCTCTTTGAGTCTGGGTGAAGCTTTCCGCAAGATGTCATGACGCTTCTCCATGCATCCCGGCCAACCACTGGTTTCTCCAGGGTGCCCGTCAACCGTCCTTCACCCAGTAGTGTGTATTGAATTCTTGTCTCGAGTCTCGAAATCTTGAGGAGTCCTGAATATGTAGTCCTGGCCGGTGCCATCATGAAGTTGTCGCCATTGACGTAGAGTCCTCCTTCTTCACACCACTCTCATGCACCCATACCAAACCCCGTCTACTATAGCGTAGCATTAAAAATATATAACTTCCCGGGTTTGGTAACAGGGAGATGGGTTCCTACCTCATGCATTCTGCTCAACTACAAGATTCAATAACACTACTGGAGAGACTGTTAAAAGGGTGATACTAAATGCAAATAAACATAGGTATGGAAAACATGGTCAAAGTGAACTTGCCTGGTAAGTTGATGAAGAATAATAACGCTCTCAGAAACTTGATAAGACTATACGCAACTCTCCGATGAAATCTATAATAATAAACATGGCATTCACATAAGCAATCATTCTACCACTCAAAATAACAATCAAAACAACAAGGAAACTCAATAATAAAACTCAAACAAATTCCAAAGAACCCTCGAATAAAACTACATAGAAAACTACTAGGGAAAGTCTAAAACTTTACTACAAACAACTAATATAGTTTTGCTCTAAGTAAAACTTAATAGCAATTAAAACACTAAAGTAAATTAACGGAAAGGAAATATAGTGTTTATTAAAATAACAGAAGGTATTTTTCATAAACTTTTACTGGCAAAAAGAAACAGCTAAAAACTGTTTTTTTAAACTCTAGTTATGATTAAAACAAAACAAGGAAAAGAAATAAACATTATATTTTTCTGTAAATAAAAGTTCACCCTCTATAACTACAGAAAATAATCAGAAATAAAATAAAACAGAGGTGGAAACAATATTGAAAGTAATAAAAACAACAGAAAACATCAACAAAATGAATTAAACTAAAACAGGCTTGTTTTTGTGATAAACTAATTTTATAAAAAATCTATAAATGCCCAATTTAATCCTACTGCTAGGCAAGGTCAAAACAAAGCAGTAAAAAAAGAAACACTAAAAAAATTAATCCTAGCTCACTTTATAGCAGAAATACTAATCTGACTAAAACTTAAATAACACAATTTTTAAAACTACAAACATGGCCGAAATTATTTTATACAGAAACTAAAAGAAATTTGTAAACTAACAAAAAAAGAATCAACTAAAAATATTAAACAACCTAAAAGATATAGATTTTACAAGAACAGAACTATTCTGTTTTAAAAACAGAAACGAAAAAAAAAACTAAAAGAAACTATCGGGCGCTACTGTGCCGAAAGGTGAGCGATCGGAAACTAAACAGCGCTCGGGTGATATATAAACTAAACTTTACACGCACTTAATAACAAAAAACCGACCGGTTCGATCTAACTAAACCAGGTAACTAAACCAGAACAAAACCCAACTAAAATCGGTCTAATAAACAAAACTAACCCTTCACTACTTCTACTCTACACCGTAGACTGTAGATCGAACGGTGGAGAGGAGGTCCGGCGGCTTACAGCTAACTCGTCGGCGACGACGGACGACGGTGACTCGGGCGGCGACGACGCAGTGGCTCCGGTGGTCCGGGGCGACGGCGGTGACGTCGGGGAGATGCGGTGGAGCGAGGCGGAGGTGGTGGTGATCTCAGTGGCGATCGATGGTGACGGTAGCGAGCGGAACGAGCTCGACAGAGCTCCTGGTGAGCTCCAACTCCGGCGACGGGCGGTGATGCTCAAGGCGGCGGCTCCGGCGATCCCTGGGAGAGGAGAGGATGTCAAAGAGGTGCGGGAGGAGGTGGAGGTTCGGGTGAAGGTGCAGGAAGGGGCGGAGAGGGCTCACCAGCATAGGGAGTGGCGGTGAACCGAGGCGACGGCGGTGAGATGCGTTCGGCAAGGGCGTGGGCGGTGGTGGGTTTCAGGGTTAGGGTTTTAGGGGGATCGAGAGAGGAGAGGCATAGGTATTTATAGGACATCTTTCTTGGGGAGGAGGTCGAGTCGGGCTATGGTTTTGAGGAGAGCGCGGACGTTGAGGGCATCGGGCGCGAGTGAGATGCGCGGGCGCGGCTTGCGGGAGGAGGCAGACGGGGTGGGGTCGGTGCTCCAGTGAGAGAGGGAGAGACGAGAGGGATCGGGCGACCGAGGCCTAGTGGGTGCGGGCGTGCGGCGCGCTGGGCTGGCGGCCCTGGGCGCTGGTGGGCTGCGGCTTCGCTGGCTGGGCCGTCGGCCTGGCCAGTTCGGATTTTTTTTGAAATAAGGCAGAGGAAAAAAACTAAAATAAGATAAATCTATAATATTTTTATATATTACATATATATATATATATATATATATATATATCAAAAAATCAGAAAAATAAACCCTACAACGTGAACATTTTTCCATAGGCAAAATCCAAACTAGGAGAAATCATTTTTTTATAAATTCCAAATAAACTCCAATTTGAATGCAAAAACTTTTGGCATTAATTTCTCCTGACTTTTTGGAGTGTCATGTTAGCTCCTCTCATACTTTTAAACAAGTATTTGTCAGGGGTATATGAAATAAATTTCGAATGCCAAGTTGAATTCAAATTCAAATAAAATTCAAATGCCTCTGAAATTTCCAAATGCCACTCAATTGCACACAATCAGTCACACAATAATCAAACAAACAATCATAAATATTTATTTAATATAACATTCCAAAATTTAGAATTTTGGGATGTTACACCAACGAGCCTTTTATTTTGGCAAATCAAGCAACACAGATATTTTTCTTGGAAGACACATTTGCACGTAGTGATGACTGGAGAGTATTGCAAAGGTTTGAGTAGAGGAATTCGTTTAATGAAGTTGCACAACAAGATGATGCTTACACTACTCCTGATGTACAAGATAACACAGATGTTCCTAATATCTTTGAGAACCATCATGTCAATGACGCTGGCGAAAAGATTGCCTGTCGTGATGTGGACATACAAGAGTTGACCAAGAAGAAGCCAACGTTCGAGGACGTCGAGGACAAAGAAGAAGATGACACCGTGGGGAATTACGATTCAGACTGATACACATGGCAAAGATGTTGACACTACTGCTGCGGATGGTGATTACATTGCTTTTGTCGTATTTGCCTGTTAGAAGACGTTTTTATCTACTATGTGAAATTGTGTTTGCTATGACAACTGAAACCTGATGAACATGTTGTTTAGTATTCTGCTGTGAGGACATCACTTGTTATGTATGCTGATTTGTGTTTGGTGATTGTATGACAACTAAAACATGATGACATTGTTGTTTAGTTGTACTCATATTTGGCTGTGAAACTTGAATTTGATGACATAGTTTGTTGTTGGACTGCAATTTGCTCGACGTCTTTGAATGACAAAAAAGCTGACCCAACAGGGCCTCTACTATTTATTTATTTATATGAGCAAAAGGAGATACCCCCTGATTTTCGTTAATAGAAATCATTAGATGTTCACAACACTACGCCCAGCCTGCTACACAGGTTTCATTCATTACTAGTTTCAGCAAAGTGCTCATGTCGTAGCCACTGAATACATCACGAGTGCTACATACACTGCAAATAAAGAGACAATCATCCTACGGAGAACATCGATTTTGCCCATTATCTTCACAAGCTCTTTCATCTCCTCATTGCTGTCAAGGTCGTTCAGCAGCTGTTGCTTGGCCATGATCAGAGGAACTGCATCTTTAACCTTCTGCTCTGCATCTTCCTCTTCTGCCGTTCCTTCAGTTACTTGTCCAACACCCCAACCTGCTGGTATTGGGATTCCTCGGCTAACCAAATAATCAGCGTAGTTACATTCCCCCACATCAGCAACTTCCCAGAAATACAAATCACACGAATCTTCCCTTTTCTGCACGAATCAAATTGGAAGATCATCAACCAAGCTATTAAAAAAATCAGCAACTGAAAGCAGCAAAACAACACTTAAACATATTATTACCCCATGATTCGGGCATTTGTAGAAGACTCGGCCAGGGTTGCGGATTGTGGTTGAGACGCGACGAATGACTCTGCATGATTTGCAGCAGTGGCACCACACCAACGGCAGCGGGTTGCAATGAGCAATCGGCTGCAGTGCGCGTGCCAGCGGGGGTGTGATGAGACCCACAGGCGATGGTATGGGTGGCGACTTGGCGCATATCTGGTTGTTGCCTGCTGAAGAGCAGGTGGACGAGCAGCCAGCGGACATGGTTGCTGCGGCCAGAGGTTCTGATGCTAGGCAGAGTAAGTAGAGAAGAGGAGAAGCGAACGTTGGATATGTCAGTTTCATTACCTGCAGAGTAGCATAGCACCATATATAGTCATAGTCTAGGTTTGGATTTGAACCAGCTACAGGAGCACGTCTTTCTTTTTTCTAAAACTCGGCAACGTCTGTTTACTGGTACACTATCTTGTTCTGTATGCCTTCCCAAGTCTTTGATTTTCTTTCTATATATAAAAAAGTATGATACTTGGTGTCTGCTTAGTCAACAAACTATTGTGCCAACCTTGACCGTTGGATTGACATTCAACGTCTGTCGCGTTTCTTCAGTCTCTTCTTCCTCGAGCCGCCAAAGCCAAACCAGCGCCGGCAGGACTGCCTGCTCCCTCCTCCCATGGCTGGCTGTGATCTTCCCCGCCTCCTGTTCGTTCCCGTCTGAGGCCTCACCATCGTCCTCCGCCTTGGTTCACTCGCCGTGGCGCCGCCCTCCGGTGTTGTCAACATGGTCAACAACTGAGAGTAAAAAGGAGATGACTGTACATGGTGAGGATGACAGTAGGGACCCAGCAGCGCGCGTAGTAATTTTGTTTTTTTGGGACGGAGAAGGGTATCAACTGGGTTGTACGGGACCCGTGGACCGTCTAGCCCAGGCTTTTATTTCATATGTTTAGCACATGACCAACCCAGTTTGTTTTTTTCCTTTCTGAAAATGGCTAGCCGGCTATTTTTTTTGCAGAATAACTAATGTAGGCCTACTTGCTTTTCTATGCCCTGCTGGGCCGGAAATCTTTCAAGACGAGGAGGGATGCATTTTGCCCAGAAAATGGGCTATAAGTAATAAGAAATGGGCTATAAGTAATAATAAATGAGCTGTAAAATGAAAAAATACAGCAAACATGCAATTAGTTCCAAAATACTGTTTTCTTTCGGATTTTTATATTTTAAATTTCATTGTTTTTGTGCGGGTAAAATTTCATTGAATTTAAATTAAGGTATATTTAGATTTAAAATTAATTTGAATCTGGCTAGAAATTTCGGGCTGTATGCTGTTTGGGACAGATTTGGAGGCTGACTTGTGGGTCTACTAGGTTGACGTGTACTTTGGCTTTGTCAACTTAGTCCACAAACAATTCTAGCAGCAGTGACCGTTGGATGTTAATCCAACGGCCGTGCTGCTTCTTCAATATCTGATCTTCTTGCTCCAGCCGCCCAAACCAGCTCCGGTGGGACTACCTGCTCCCGCCTCCCGTGGCCGGCTGTGCTGCCGCACAGGCCACACCGCCCCACCCTACTTCATTGCTGGCCAGGCCATTCCTCTTCTCACCCACACCTCCAGTTATTTTCCGGCGACGGCAGCCGGACCAGTAAACCCTCGTACTCCCCACCGCGTGAGCAACCATTGTCGAGTCTTCCCCGGCTCCGTGACGTTCCCTTCCTAGGACTCGTTGTCGTCCACCACCATGGTGCTCTCAGCGCGGCCTGGTCAACGTGGTCAACGAACGACATCCATCGGCCATGGACTGTACGCACAAAATAATGATTCCTCCACCTGGCAGCTGGGACCCACCGAAAGGGCCTCTGTATTTCGCGAAAAAATGTTCCCCCCGCTGACATGTCGGACCCACCAGCTATATCTTCGCACGCAAGGAAGTGCCTCCTTATTACGCACAAAAAAATGAATACTCCCCTGCTAGCTTGGACCCACCATTGTGGGAGGCTGACTTGTGGGCCTACTAAGTTGACGGGGACGGAGGGCTTTGTCAAATTAGTCTATATGAACAATTCTAGCTCCAGTGACCGTACCATGTCCATCCAACGGCTGTAGTGCTTCTTCAACCTCTGGTCTTCTTGCTCCAGCCGCCCAAAGCAGCGCCGGTCGTGCCGCATGCTCCTGCCTCCCGTGGCCGGCTGTGCTGCCGTGGAGGCCTCACCGCCCCCTACTATTCACACCGCTGGCCAGGCCCTGCGGCGACGGCAGCCTCACACCGCAGCCGAACCAGTGAACCCTCGTACTCCTCTCCGTGCAGGCTTCCACTGCTGCGTCTTCCCTGGCTCCGCGTTGTCCCTTTCCTAGGCCTTGCCATCGTCCACCGCCATGGTGCTCTCCACGCGGCGTGGTCAACGTGGTCAAGGAACGACTTCCATCGGAAGAGTACTGTACGTGGAGAGGCTGACAGCTGGGTCCACGGCCACAACCCAGTTTTTTTGTGATTTGCCAAGTAAGTCGCTTTGTCAGGCCTGTTGGGCTGCAAATCTTTCAAGACGAGGAGAGCCTTCATTCGGCTGGCCGAGAAAATGGCCCATCAGTAATGAGAAATGGGCTGTACATTTTTAAAACACATCAAACCGGCAATTAGTTTCAAATATCTTTTTTTATTTTGAGATTTAAATTACATTAATTTTTATGCATGGAGAATTTGTTGGATTTTATATTGATATACATCTATTTTTAAAATCAGTTTGAATGTGAGTCGAAATTTCGGGATTAAAAACAGTTCGGACCGCACAATATGGGTTGTAATGCTAACAAAAAGAATATGGGCTCCAAAAAAACCTTAAGAATTAGCAAATGGGCTGTAAATTATTAGAAATAATGGCAGGTGGGCTGTATGCTGTTTTCCACAGATTTGAGGCTTTCCTAAAAAAAGGTTGACGCACAAGCAGTGACTGTTGGATGTCCATCGAACGGCCGTCGTGCTTCTTCAATCTCTGCTCTTCCTGCTCCAGCCGCTCAAACAATCGCCGGCGGGACTGCCTGCTCCCTCCTCCCCGCGGCCGGCTATGCTGCCGCGTAGGCCTCACCGCCCCACCATACTTCCATCGCTGGCCTAGCCATCCCTCTACTCACCCACACCTGTTGTTATTCTTCGGCGACGGCAGACGAACCAGTAAACCCTCATACAGTCGTACTCCCCTCCGCGTGGGAAACAACTGCCGAGTCTTCCCTGCCTCTATGTCATTCCCTTCCTAGGCCTCGTCGTCGTCCACCACCCTGGTGCTCTCGGCGCAGCCTGGTCAACGTGGTCAATGACCGACATGCATCTGAAGTGGATTGTACGTGGAGAGGCCGACAGCTGGGTCCACGGCCGCAAGCAAGGAAATGCCTCCTTATTACGCGCAAAATAATGATTCCTCCACCTGACATCAGGGACCCACCAAAAGGGCCTTTGTATTTCACGAAAAAATGTTACCGCCACTGACAGCTCGGACCCACCAGCTATATCTTCGCACGCAAGGAAGTGCCTCCTTATTACGCACAAGAAAAATGAATACTCCCCCTATTAGCTGGGACCGAGTATAGTGGCAGGCTGACTTGAGGGCCTACTAAGTTGACGGGGACGGAGGGCTTTGTCAACTTAGTCAATATGCACGATTCTAGCTCCAGTGACCGTACGATGTTCATCCAACGGCCGTAGTGCTTATTCAACCTCTATTCTTCTTGCTCCAGCCGCCCAAACCAGCGCCGGTCGTGCCTCGTGCTCCTGCCTCCCGTGGCCGGCTGCGATGCGGTGGAGGCCTCACCGCCCCCTACTACTCCCACCGCTGGCCAGGACATCCCTCTACTCACCCACACCCCCTGTTATTCTGCGGCGACGACAACCTCACACCACAGCGAACCAGTGAACCCTCGTACTCCTCTACGCATGGGCATCCACTGTCATGTCTTCCCCGGCTCCGCGTCGTCCCCTTCCTAGGCCTTGCCGTCGTCCACCGCCGTGGTGCTCTCGGCGCGGCGTGGTCAACATGGTCAAGGAACGGCTTCCATCAGACGTGGACTGTACGTGGAGATTCTGACAGCTGGGTCCACGGCCGCAGCAAGGAAGTGCCTCCTTATTACGTGCAAAATAATTATTCCTCCACCTGACAGCGGGGACCCACCGGACGGGCCACCGTATTTCACGAAAAAAAAATGTTTGCCCCTGACTGATGGGACCCACCAGCTAAATCTTCGCATGCAAGGAAGTGCATCTGAAAAAAAAAACGATTCGCCCCCCTGACTGTTGGGACCCACCAGCTACACCTTCACAGGCAAGGAAGTGCCTGACAGTCGGGACCCACCTGGTCAAAGCGTACGTAGCGTTGTCATTCTGGTCGCGAACGTGTACGTACATATATACTGGTGGATGTAGAGGCACGCACGTGTCGTAGTAGAGGCGTGTACGTGTCGTAGTAGAGGCGCGCACGTAGCATGTACACGTACGTACAGCGGCCAGGGTGCAAGAAAGAAAATACGGCCACGTATGTGTACATACGGGCGGGGTCTCAAACGCCTACTCGCGCATACGTACGGCCAGGGCTCGTGTACATGACTGGGTCGGACCGGAGAAACAGCGTCGTCGTCGTGTTCATGGGGAGGCAACGGAATGTGTCGTGTTCATGGGGAGGCAACGGAATGCGTCGTGTTCATCAGGAGGCAACGGAACGCGTGGGAGCCATCCGGCTGGGTCGGAACGGAATGCGTGGTCGTGTTCATCGGGAGGGCTTGGACGGAACAAGCGATGGAAACGAGGCCTGGCGTACCGCACAATGGAGGAAACGGACCTCCTACGTTCGGAACGGGGTCCTGTTGATCGGGAGGGGTCTGGCGTACCGCAAAACGGAGGAAACGGGCCTCCTACGGTCGAAATGGGGGTCCTGTTGATCGAGAGGGGTGGGGCGTACCGCAAAAAGAAGGAAACAGACCTCCTACGGTCGAAACGGGGGTCCTGTTTGATTGGGAGGGGTGTGGCGTACCACAAAAACGATGAAACGGACCTCCTACAGTCGAAACGGGGGTCCTGTTCATCGGGAGGGGTGTGGCGTACCGCAAAACGGGTCTCCACGGGATAATGTTCATCTCCACCGTCGACCTCCTCCAGCCTCCACGGGCTACCGTCGACCTCCTCCAGCCTCCATGGGCTACCGTCGACCTCCACCAGCCTCCACGGGCTCCTGTTCATCCAGCCTCCACCGTGCGCTACTCCACCGGCTACTGTTCAACCACCCCTCCACGGGCACCCCTCCACCATCTACTGTTCATCCAGCCCTCCACACCACGGGGTCCTGTTCAACCACCCCTCCACGGGCACCCATCCACCGTCTACTGTTCATCCAGCCCTCCACCACACCACGGGGTCCTATTCATCCAGAGGCAGCGCCACCGCTCC
>NC_041388.1:136261367-136305491 GCF_002162155.2 Triticum dicoccoides | reverse complement strand
CTCACTGTTCATCCAATCGATCGGCTTCAGTTAGCAGCAGTAGCGAAGGAATCACTCGATCGGGTTCAGTTAACAGCCATCGATCGATCGTTCGGGTTCAGTAACGCGTAGCCTGAAGTGCAATCACTCGGGTTCAGTTAAAGCCCAACGCCTCGCTCGGGTTCAGTTAGAGCCAACGCCTCGCACACACGTGCGTATGTGTATGAGAGAAACGCGCATCGCTCGGCCCCCGACTTCCCACCGTAACCGGGAACTGCACGAAATTTTCCTCGCCCTCGCTTCTACAACGGTTTTTTCCATCATGGACGGCCCAAATAATGTCATGCAGCTGCGTCTCCGGCCCGCCCATGACGAAAGCCCATTTTCTGTCAAGATTTTTTGTCATAGAAGTAGGAGCCCACCACATCTATGATGATACCGGGTTTTGTCACAATTATCGTCATAGAAGTGTCATATGTATGACAGAAAAAAAATTCGTTCGGCCCAAAATGTCACAGATGTGTCTTTTTTTGTAGTGATAACACCCAACCGTGTAAGGAATGCAAAATGAAGGAACATAACACTAGTATGACAGAAACTAGGGCAGCAAGAGTGGAACAAAACACTAGGCATAAGGCCGAGCCTTCCACCCTTTACCAAGTATATAGATGCATTAATTAAATAAGATATATTGTGATATCCCAACATATCCATGTTCCAACATGGAACAAACTTCATCTTCACCTGCAATTAGCAACGCTATAAGAGGGGATGAGCAAAAGCGGTCACATAGCCAAACAACGGTTTGCTAGGAAAGGTGGGTCAGAGGCTTGACATGGCAATATGGGAGGCATGATATAACAAGTGGTAGGTAGCGCGACATAGCAATAGAGCAGACAACTAGCAAGCAAATATAGAAGTGATTTCGAGGGTATGGTCATCTTGCCTGAGATCCCGCAAGGAAGAAGAACGAGTCCATGAAGAAGACAAACAGAGGTAGTCGAATGGATACTCACAACCCTGAAATGAAACCGAAGCTAACGAGAGAAGCAACCCGAAAAGAAGCAAACAACATAGTAAACAACCATCACATAAACATGGTATGATGCACAATCAAGTATGATGCATGTCCGATTTACATATGCATGGCATGGGGAAGTGCACAAGCAAAACTACAAGTTAAGTGGAGCTCAATATGCAACGAGTTGCATACTGACGGAACACCACATCAAATATTTAGTTCTCTCCCGTTTATGTACCCCAACAATATTAAATGTTGTTAAACATGGCAAGAGGTGAAGCATATGAAAACTACCTATCTGGGAAAGTTTAAATGTGGCCGAAACAACAAACAACAAATCCGGAAAATCCTCATATGCAAATTTTAGAGTTGGTACTGTTCTGCCCTAAACTATATTTTAGAGTTGTCAAACATGCAAAGTAATGCTACCATGTTAATCTACGCATTTTTCTACCCCATTTAATATAAAGTTTATTAAATTCGGAGTTATGGTTGTTTAGTTATGAAATAAAGCATTTCAACATGGTAATAGGAAAATTAGATGCAAATATCATTTTAAACATTTTAAACATGGTTGAAAGTTGCATGGCATGAAACTAGATGAAATTCTAAGCATTTTACATATATAGATCACTTTAATCTGATGCACGGTTATTTAGTTATTAACAATTTGAAACAAGGGCATTTTCTGCAATTATGCATGCACAGGAAAATAGATAAATTCGCAGAACGAAAAAAAACGTCTATGGGCCAAAACAGCCAGGCTAGCCCAACAGGAGGGAAAAAGGAGGGGCGCGGGGCAACCCACCATGGGCCAAGGCCCACTGGATCTGGCGAAGAGGAGCTGGATCTGGACGCGCGAGGCAGGCCCAGGCGCGGTCAGCGAGCAGTCAACGAGCATGGCGTGCGCTCGAATGACTCGAGACAGAGGCGCCATCCTCCTCTTCTCGATAGGAAGAAGAGCAGCGGCAGCGTGGGACTTGGCGGCTGGGTCGACGAAGCAAGCAGCAGGCACGGCGGAGCTGAGGACTCCGGCGAGCGACATGATGGGGAGGGGTCGGTGTGGGAGCTTGGTGGCGTCCGGATCCAAGCGCGAGAGGTCTTCGGGTCCCGTTTCCTACCAGATCGAAGCGAACGCAACGGGGTGGCGGACATGGCGCCAACGCGAATGATGGCGAGGAGCTCCGAAACGACATAGAAGTTGCGGGGTACCATGAGGACGGGCGCAGGGACCTTGGGACCAGGCGTCCATGGCAGAGGAGTTCCATGGGCAGCGGCGATGTTTGGTTCCTGTAGGGAGGAGAGGACGATGCCGATGTGCTCCAAGGCAACCGCGGGCGCGGGACTTGAGGAACTCGGCACGGGAGGCGAAACAGGGGACGTCCAGCGAGGGGCGCAGCACAGGCGAGCTCCAGGCGGCTGTCGGGGCCATCCATGGCGCGGAGGCGGAGCAGCTTGGGGTGGTGTAGCGCTTCTGTAGGAAGACGGACGGTACGGCGGCGAGGGCCCTGGCCTGATGCAGTGGCGCTGCTCCGGCGAGGCCGTCGGCGGGTGGTCTCGAAGAAGCGGGGCGGCGGCCATGGCGTCGAGGCAGAGCTCCTGTTGCACGAACTGGGAGAGAGAGAGAGATGTGAGAGGAGGGAGTGGAGGCAGGGAAGGAGAAGGAAAGGAGCAGGGGAGGTCTGGCTTGGTCGACGGCGGTCAACAGGGTGGCGTCGTGCTTGAGGACGAGCTCGGCGTGGGCGCAGGTAGGAGGATGGCGCGGCTTGGCAGGGTCACACGGCCGAGGTAGCGGAGATCGGCGAGATGTGTGCGTTTGAAGATGGGGATCTGGGAGGATCCCGAGGTGGGAGGAGGTGGCTGTGGTCTCGGTGGTTGGCTGAGAGGTGGAGGGCACCGGTTGGGCAGCGAAAAAAACGAGGAGGGACAAACTGGCGGCGACGGTGGAGGGATTGGATGGGTGGGACAAGGTCCCTAGGTTTTAGGGTTATCCACTATTTATATTGCAAAGAGATTAGGGTAGGGGCTATCACGTCCCTACGATCATAATTGGGCGGCTGAGAGAAAATAGGCTATGGAGTCCAATTAAGAAAACGGGGATGTTTTATAGATGTTTGGGGATGATCCGGACCCAATGGTGACGACTGTCCGGGTTGGGTTCGGGGGAGTTTCGGATGCGCGAAAGGGGTCTATGCGATGTGCAAAGAGGGGTTAGGCGAACAAGGTCAAGTGTGTGGTTGGACTGAGAAGAGAGAGGGGGAATGCAAGCCGGCAACCATTTCCGGAGACCGGAAACGTCCGACGATGGACCGGCTACTATTGCCTCTATAGTTATCCGTTGGGGCGTCAAACGGACTCCGAATGCTATAAAACTTGGCAGGCGGCCTATCTACACTAAAACAACACCGCATGCCAAGTTTTAACCCATTCTGAGAACATTTTCCGGCCACTTATAAAATACTACTTTGGACATGCCGTGGGCGCGTCCAAGTGTGTCTGGGCTCAGAGCGGACAACGAAAAGAACGAGGAGACTAGGATGGATGCAAGTTTTAAAAACGTGATGATGCAATGCGGATGATGACATGGCAAGATGCAACATGAAAGCGAAAGACAAGGCAACAACAACGAATAACTGGAAGACACCTGGCGCAACGGTCTCGGGGCGTTACAACACTCCACCACTACTCGAGGATCTTGTCCCGAGATCTAGGATGGCACCGGAGGGAAACGGAAGAGGAAGGGGAAGAGGTAAAACTAAGTTGCTTCTTTGTACAAACGAGTGAAGTGAAAGAACCTTGCGAGGTTGAACAAATTTAAAGAATAAATACAACGAAGATGAACAAAATTGAAAACACTCCATTAGGAAAGAGGAACAAGGAACATTACTAGAACCGTGTAGGTTGAAAGACATAAGAAAAAGGTTGCAATGTACAATAAGTACATGCAAGCACTCTAGTTGAAACGAGATGTACAAGGAACGATAAAGATCAATTACAACAACACTCCGGTTGAAACAAGATAGAGAAGGAATAAGAATGATATAATTTGGGCAGCACTCCGACTGTAAATGGAAGGAATCGAACATGATCTTGACAATATGAGAGGATACTTGATGAAATCAACAACACACTGCCTCCAGAACTATTGAAAGAATGGCACAAGGGGTAAGAAAGATTCCAGACAACACTCCGGTTTAGAAGGGAGGCAAAACTTGATAAGAGGAAAGAACTTGAATGAAGGACACGACACTCCGGTTGAATGGATAAGCAAAAGGAAAGGATATCACCTCGGGAAGGAGCCCATTCCAATCATTTCTCCTGAGGATCGTAATCTGTACAGTCCAGCAATATCTCGCACCGCCAAGTTGCCAAACAACAAAACTTTTGGGAAAAAGACGCACGTTCAGAACTCTTGCCTTAATCAGCATGAAACGGCGATCTTGGCGAGGATTGTACCAAGAGACCAGAGCACCAAACCCACCAAGGGACTTGTTGATGTAATAATCAGTTTCGTAATCGTAAGGAAATCCAAAGTGCATCAACCAAATCTCAGGTTCAAAAGTGGTGGTACGACGATTGAGTGCTTCATGGTGGGGTACGGAAGCGATAAGAAGATCTTCATCCTCAAGTTCTAATGGCGTGGCAACAACAGTATCGCGGATGAAGGAATCCACAAATCCAAAAATTTCGATTCCAAAGGGGTGGTCACTTACTTCAATGGTGAAAAGCTGGGACTCGTGGAGCAGACCTTGGATTGCCTGACGGATAGCAGCATGGCGATGGAGAGGAACGTACTCACTGGTCTCCGCAACGGCCAGATAGTCGTGGTTGAGCGACGGAATGGGGCCAACCACCATCCCGCTGCGGACGACACGATCGGCCGGCCCCGGTTCGACGGTGAAGCCTGGCGACAGGAACGACACAGGGTTGAGGGGATAGTTCGCCATGGCGGAGGAGCAGAGGGAGAGCGTCTTGGGTGGCGGGTGTGACAGAGGTGGCGAATGGCAGGCGCGGGGCGATGGCGATTGAGGAAACCGAGCAGAAGCGAAAGCATGAGGGGTATTTTTGGTATTAGAGGGATTTTTGGGGATCCATTTCCATCGTGTGAGCCACTGCTTCCGTCTACAGGATTGTGCCACGTGGCCATAGTGCCCACAAGGCGCACAACGAACGTTAGATTTATTTTTGGGTTTCCTTTGGTGCAACACAGCGGCCGCAGGAAAGCTGGAGGAATTGATAACGGGCGGGTTCGCTGCCTTATTTGGTCCAAGATATGCTGTAGGAATCCAGGTCGGGCAATTTCTTGCCTTGTGATTAGGAGTGGAGCAATGAATACAAATCACCCGAGTCGGACAATGGATCTTCGGGTGCCCCCATTGTAGGCAACGTGAACATAAAACTGCCCAATTTTTGTCAATCAGATCAATATCTTCCTCGGTATATCCAGCCTGGGCCCAATCCATCTTATAATGGGCCGATAGACAAGGCGGCCAATGAGAATGGGCTGGGGCATACGTGAAGGCCGATTTTAAAAAACATTGTGGCGGTTGAGGATAGGACCTATTAATGGGGCAATTAAAGCTGCCCAAACAGAGAAACTCTATATCTCTTGCATCCTCCAATTGCGCTTGACGGGCATATTTCTCCATTAAGGATAATGAAGATGATTCCTCAATAATCGGGGGCAATTTGTCCGTTGCCAAAAAAGAGCCAAATTGAATTTGAATTCCATGATTGTTTTCTGGACCAGAGGATGACGAAGCCTCATGAGCATGAGAATTGGAGAAAACCATATGATCAATAGGCTTCAAAGCAAATTTGTTTAGCTCAATCATAGAAGAGGTAGATACCAAGGAACCCGATTTCAAAAACTCCAAATTTGATTTAATAGCCAAAGGATGTCTGGCAGTTAACTCCGATAAAAATTCATCTGCATGCCAACTCAAAGTAGACGAGGGGACACGATTGAAACGACCATTGAACAGATGAAAGTGGCAAATGAAATCTGGCCAAATGTGGTCCTTCAGGCCGTAGATGAAATGTCCCACCTTGTTGTTGGCCACCGAGAAACGAAAAGCTCGGGGATTAATCTTATGCACTTTGAATCCCACGCTAATCCCCCCCAATACAACATTGGAGAGCAAGACCCACAGATTCTTCTATGAGTGGGAAGGAGGCCCACGAAAACGTAACCACAAGAAAGAACTCCTTGGGGTCTCGAGAGGGGGAGAAATGCACCATGGAACCGAACTTCCTTCTCACCCGATCCGCCAGGGCTAAGCCAGGGGCAAAGTCCCAACGTAAGAGTCCTTCCATCTTGAATCAGATTAGAGATCGCCATGGTTGTTGGTGGAGCAGGTGGAGGATGGGAGGGAGAGGAGAGGAGAGGTGGGAGACGCCATCTCGCTCTAGAGGAACCATCGCCACCTGACAGAAACCCACATCCTCAGTTTGGCCCCATCTAAGAGCGGAGCAACTGTACCAGCAACAGGTGCACAACTGGCTAGTGCAGAACGCAGCTCCCCCCAATGGCGCACCGAATGGACCAACAGCTCAGCACAATCAAGATAATGGAGGATGGGGAGAATGGACAGTGCCTCCAGCACCACCATTGCCTCAACTGCCGCCTTTTCTCATGAACTTTCAGGCTTGGCTCGCGGCTCAGGGATTGCAAGTGTAGGATGGCATTGTCCCTGACAACAATGTCATAGATAATGCGTTGCAAGCTTGGCACGACTCAATCACGAGCTCTGAGGACTCTGACTCAGTGCATTCAGTGGATAAGATTGTGATCAATGAACCGGACGTTTCTCAGACTCATGATGATGTTCTCACAGTTTTGTTGAAGTTCACAGTCAGGGTCTGCGCTTTGGGATGTCCGCACAAGGTGATATGCTCATGTCTCTCTTGCTGACTAACCCAGTCCCTTGCCAACAACTTAATATGGCTCTGTTCTCTGCTCTGCGCCTGCTAGTAGCTGCGTTTGGACCATTGGCCTCGGGTCTTGGTTTCATACAGGAACTTGTTCAGGTGGAAATACAAGTGGCCCTTTCAGGTGGAATCATTCAGCTTTCTCAGGCTCAAGTGGTGACCTCTATTGATAAGGCAAGTCTGATTGCTGCACACACTCCACTGCCAATGATTTTGCAGTCTGCGGTGACTTCACTCCCTACAGAGTCATCTGCACACTTGGAGGAAATCACCAGCTCTGATGATGTGAACCTTACTGTTGCACTCCCACCTCCTGCCCCAATGGAGACTGTTGTGTCTGAACCCATGTTGACATCTTTGTCACTGCCTGCTGAGGATTCTCTGACACTACCTGCTGAGGCTTCTCTGCCCCTACCCGCTAAAGTTCCTCTACTTCTACCTGAGGCGGGATCGAGCTCTCTACCAACCTTTGCTCAAGCTCTGAAACAGTGCAAAGGTAAGGTGCTTGCCCCGATCGACACTGCTACCCTGCGTCGAAGCAATAGAACCAACAAATATGATGGGTTCCGGGTCACTAATACTTCGGACGCGCGCCCAGTCAAGTCCAAGGTCAAGCCTCGTGTTATACCTGCTGCTCTGGAGATCTCTGAAGATGCCAACCCTGCTGCACCTACACCTGTTGCCTCCAGCAATGATGATGCAGCTACAGCTTTGCCCCCTCCAACACCCATTGCCACTCTGCAGGCCATTGGTACTAATCTCTGCGCCGTACCTGCTGAAGAGCTTACTACTTCGGCTTTGTCTGAAGAGTAGGTGGGTTTTTACTAGCGTTTCTGCAGTTATCTGAACTTTTTATTTCCTCGATGCTTTTGCGCGACTGGAATGTACTCTGCTGGAATGTTCGCGGTCTTAATGCGCCTGAGAAACATTTAGCACTTGGTAATGCGATCCGGACTAGTGGATGCGCTGTGATTTGCTTACAGGAGGCCAAAATGCCCTCTTTTGATGCTGCTACCCTAAAATCTTTATGTCCCCGATGTTTTGATCAGTTTGCGTTTATTCCTTCGCATGGCGCTTCTAGTGGCATCATTACGATTTGGAATACCAGCATTTTCACAGGCATGGTCTTTTTGTCTGAGAATTTTGCGTTAGGAGTAGAGTTCACTTCCACGCAATCTAATCACTGTTGGAAACTCATCAATTTGTATGGCCCTTGTCAAGGTGAGCCTCGAGTTGCTTTTACCAGCTGGTTATTTGACTTGAATATCCCTAGTTCCGAAGACTGGCTTATTCTTGGCGATTTTAACTACATCCGATCGCCTGACAATCGCAACAAGCCAGGTGGCAGTGTTCAAGATATGTTCACCTTTAACGATTTCATTCGTGAGCAAAACCTTACTGAATTGCCAATCAAGGGCAGAGTGTACACTTGGTCCAATATGCAACAACAACCACTACTTGAACAGCTTGATTGGTTTTTCACCACGCTCCACTGGACTCTTTCTTTTCCAAATACAATGGTGAACCCGCTAGGGAAACCCGTCTCTGATCATACTCCCTGCTCTGCGATCATCCAAACAACGATCCCAAAAAGTAAACTTTTCAGGTTTGAATCATATTGGATCGCTCATCCTGGTTTCATGGAGGTGGTGGAACAGGCTTGGAACAAACCCATTAAACACAATAAACGTTCCAACCAGGCTGCGAAAAATGAACAAAAACTCAAGGCTGTGAGATATGCACTCAAACATTGGAGTAAGAAAATCTCCTGCCTCACTGTTGCCATTGAGAACGCTAACAAAGCCTCCTAGAATTGGATAACATTGAAGATCACCGACATCTTACTACTCCTGAGAGGAACTTCCACAATATTCTCAAAAAGCACCTTCTGAGACTCCTTCAATGCCAAAAAGATTACTGGAGGAAACGATGCACCATCCGATGGACTTAGTTTGGCGATGAGAACTTGAAATTTTTTCAGACTGTAGCTACTGAACGTTATAGGAGGAATTGCATTAGTTCTCTTAAAACTGCCGATGAAGAGATTGTGGAGGATCATGTTGGAAAAGAATCTGTACTTTTTGAGGCCTTTAAGGCTAGAATGGGACAAGCTAACCATTTGCCCATGAAATTCAACTTAGACAATCTGCTCAAAGATGATGCGATCTTCACCAACCTTGTGGTTCCGTTCACACATAAAGAGATTGATGACGTGGTGGTAGCTATGCCACCTGACCGTGCCGCGGCCCTGACGGCTTCAATGAGGCGTTCTTGAAAGCATGTTGGCCACTCCTCAAAGAGGATTTTTATCTTTTATGTGAGGAGTTTCATCGGGGTGGCCTAAATCTGGAGAGCATCAATGCGGGCTATATCACACTGATCCCAAAAACCAACTCGCCTGACACTGTCAATGATTTCCGGCCCATCACTCTCCTGAACTGCTGCCTGAAGCTGATCACTAAACTCCTGGCCAATCGCCTTCAAAACATTATCCTTAAAGTGGTGCATCAAAACCAATATGGCTTTCTTCATGGAAGATCCATTCACGATTGTTTGTCCTGGGCCTTCGAATGCATACCCCAATGTCAAGCTTCCAAGAAAGAAATTGTCCTCCTGAAACTAGACTTTGACAAAGCCTTCGATACCATTGAACATTCTGCAATGCTCCTCATCATGAGAAAATTGGGATTCCCACCTAAATGGCTCGATTGGGTGGAAAGTATCTTCTCTTCCAGCAAGTCTTCTGTGCTCTTGAATGGCGTACCTGGTCGGCAATTTCATTGCAAATGTGGTGTGCGTCAAGGAGATCCCATGTCTCCCCTCATTTTTGTCATTGCAGCCGATCTCTTGCAGTCTGCCATTAATGAAGCACTTGATCAAGGTCTGCTCAAACACCCCATCCCTCCCAAGGGCAATGCCAAGTACCCGGTTGAGGGAGTCCTGGATTAGGGGGTCTCCGGACAGCCGGACTATCTCCATTGGCCGGACTGTTAGACTATGAAGATACAAGATTGAAGACTTCGTCTCGTGTCCGGATGGGACTCTACTTGGCATGGAAGGCAAGCTAGGCAATACGGATATGGATATCTCCTCCTTTGTAACCAACCTTGTGTAACCCTAACCCTCTCCGGTGTCTATATAAACCGGAGGGTTTTAGTCCGTAGGACAATATATAGACAACAACAATCATACCATAGGCTAGCTTCTATGGTTTACCCTCTCCGATCTCGTGGTAGATCTACTCTTGTACTACCCATATCATCAATATTAATCAAGCAGGACGTAGGGTTTTACCTCCATCAAGAGGGCCCGAACCTGGGTAAAACTTCATGTCCCCTGCCTCTTGTTACCATCCGGCCTAGACACATAGTTCGGGACCCCCTACCCGAGATCCGCCGGTTTTGACACCTACATTGGTGCTTTCATTGAGAGTTCCTCTGTGTCGTCGCCATTAGGCTTGATGGCTCCTACTATCATCGATAGAGATGCAGTCCAGGGTGAGACTTTTCTCCCCGGACAGATCTTCGTATTCGGCGGCTTTGCACTGCGGGCTAATTCGCTTGGCCATCTGGAGCAGATTCAAAGCTACGCCCCTGGCCATCAGGTCAGATTTGGAAGTTTGAACTACACGGCCAACATCCGTGGAGACTTGATCTTCGACGGATTCGAGCCACAGCCGGACGCGCCGCACTGTCGCGATGGGTATGACCTAGCTCTGCCGCCAAACAGTACCCAGAGGTTGCGCCCGCATCAGCTCCGACCCTTAGCTCGGAGCCAACTGTGCCAGTCGAGGACGGGTGGTTAGACACCGCCTCAGGGGCTGCAGTCTCAACAGCGATCAAGCCGAACACCAGCCTAACCCTCTGCGCAGCCTATGACTCCAAGGTGTCGGACTCTTTTCCGGACTCCGAACCATCTGCGCCCCTGCCAATCAAATCCGATTGGGCGCCGATCATGGAATTCACCACCGCGGATATCTTTCAACACTCGCCCTTCGGCGACATTCTGAATTCACTAAGGTCTCTCTCTTTGTCAGGAGAGCCCTGGCCGGATTATGGCCAATAGGATTGGGATGCGGACAACGAAGAAATTCGACGACCACCCACCACCCACTTCGTAGCCACTGTCGATGATTTAACTGACATGCTCGACTTCGACTTCGAAGACATCGACGGTATGGACGACGATGTAGGAGACGAACATGAACCAGCACCTATAGGGCACTGGAAAGCCACCTCGTCATATGACATATACATGGTGGATACACCCAAAGAAGGCAATGGCGACGGGATAGCGGAGGATGACCCCTCCAAGAAGCAACCCAAACGCCGACGTCAGCGGCGCCGCTCTAAGTCCCGCCAAAGCAAAAGTGGTGATACCGGCACAGGAAATAATAACACTCCAGATAGTGCCGAAGAAAACAATAAACCCCTCCAGCAAGATTTAGAGCAGGAGGATGGAGGAGCCAGCTCTCCTGAGAGAGCGGCAGACGGAGAGGAGGAGGATGACAATCACATGCCCCCCTCCGAAGACGAGGCAAGCCTCATCAACAATGAATTCGCTGTACCAGAGGATCCCGTCGAACAAGAGCGCTTCAAGCGTCGGCTTATGGCCACGGCAAATAGCCTGAAGAAAAAGCAGCAGCAGCTTCAAGCTGATCAAGATCTGCTAGCTGACAAATGGACTAAAGTCCTCGCGGCCGAGGAATATAAACTCGAGCGCCCCTCCAAGAGTTACCCAAGGCACAGATTACTACCCCGACTGGAGGAAGAAGCGTATGATACGGCTGATCGGCCACCTCGTGGCCGTGATAGAGAGGCATTCCAGCCAAAAGCTCAGCCTCCACCCCAACGCCATTCAAATAAAAAGGCATGGGGAGATACGCCAGACCTACGAGACATATTGGAGGACAAGGCAAAGCATTCAAGATCGATCTACGGATCACAAGGGTGCACCACTCTGCGAGACGACAAACGTCACGCCGGATACAGTAAAAGCAAATTCGGCCGGGCCGAACACAGCGGGCAAGACCTATTCGAGCTGCGTCGCGATATAGCCCAATACAGAGGCGCCGCACACCCCTTATGCTTCACAGACGAAGTAATGGAACATCAATTCCCAGAAGGTTTCAAACCTATAAATATTGAATCATACAACGGCACAACAGATCCCGCAATATGGATTGAGGACTTCCTCCTCCACATCCACATGGCCCGTCGTGATGACTTACACGCCATCAAATACCTCCCACTAAAGCTCAAAGGACCAGCGCGTCATTGGCTTAACAGCTTGCCAGTGGACTCCATTAGCTGTTGGGAAGATCTGGAAGCCGCATTCCTCGACAACTTTCAGGGCACTTATGTGCGACCACCAGACGCCGATGATTTGAGCCACATAATTCAGCAGCCAGAAGAGTCGGCCAGGAAATTCTGGACTTGGTTCCTTACAAAGAAAAATCAAATCATCGACTGTCCGGATGCGGAGGCCTTAGCTGCTTTCAAGCACAACATCCGAGATGAGTGGCTAGCCCGGCACCTTGGTCAGGAAAAGCCGAAATCTATGGCAGCTCTCACGACGCTCATGACCCGCTTTTGTGCGGGAGAAGACAGCTGGCTGGCTCGCAGTAATAACATATCAAAGAACCATGGTACCTCATATGCCAAGGACGGCAATAGCAGGTCACGTCGCAACAAGCATAAGCGCCGCATTAACAGTGAAAATACTAAGGATACGGCAGTCAATGCCGGATTCAAAGGCTCTAAACCCGATCAGCGGAAAAAGCCATTCAAACAAAGTACGCCGGGTCCGTCCAACTTGGACAGTATACTCGATCGCTCATGTCAAATACACGGCACCCCAGACAAGCCATCCAACCACAGCAACAGGGATTGTTGGGTGTTCAAGCAGGCCGGCAAGTTAATTGCCGAAAACAAGGACAAGGGGCCGCATAGCGATGACGAGGAGGAGCCCCGACAGCCGCACACTGGAGGACAGAAGAGGTTTCCCCCGCAAGTGCGGACGGTGAACATGATATACGCAACCCACATCCCCAAGAGGGAGCGGAAGCGTGCGCTCAGGGACGTATATGCATTGGAGCCAGTCGCCCCAAAGTTTAACCCTTGGTCCTCTTGTCCGATCACCTTCGATCGCAGGGACCACCCCACTAGTATCCGTCATGGCAGATTCACCGCACTGGTCCTAGACCCAATCATCGACGGATTTCACCTCACTCGAGTCCTTATGGACGGCGGCAGCAGCCTGAACCTACTTTATCAGGACACAGTGCGCAAAATGGGTATAGACCCCTCAAGGATCAAACCCACAAAAACGACCTTTAAGGGCGTCATTCCAGGTGTAGAGGCCCATTGCACAGGCTCAATTACACTGGAAGTGGTCTTTGGATCCCCGGATAACTTCCGAAGTGAAGAGTTAATCTTCGATATAGTCCCGTTTCGCAGTGGTTATCACACGCTGCTCGGGCGAACCGCATTTGCTAGATTCAATGCGGTACCGCATTATGCATACCTCAAGCTCAAGATGCCAGGACCTCGCGGAGTTATTACTGTCAATGGAAACACAGAGCGCTCTCTCCAAACAGAGGAGCACACCATAGCCCTCGCAGCAGAAACGCAAAGCAGCCTCTCAAGGCAATCAACCAGTTCGGCGCTTCACAGGTCGGACACCTTCAAGCGCGCTTGGGGCAATCGGCAAATAGACCGCCTGGCGCGATCTGAGCTCGCGTAGCAATACGGCGGCCACCCCAATCCCAGCCCAGCGGCGAAACTCGTGCTGCGGGTACATAATTATGCATTAAAAATACCATGGGCATAGGTGGGGAGGGGGGCACAACTGCGGCACGCCCCAAGACGCGGCCTAAACCGCACTAGGGGCTTCCCGTTCGGTTATTTTTCTTTTTCTTTCAGGACCTTAATCTCTAGAAACACTGTCCGGCAGCACTATTGCCGAACACATGATGCAGCAACCAAGGAGGCAGACAGCTACGTTATACCACGGAATTCCCAGGTTGATTACAGTAACGAGTGAAATATTCAATTTAACATCATTCCTTAGCTTGCCCTTGGAAGGCACATAGTCCTACTCTTTGCTTATCGCACTATCTGTATCACTCTTCTTTAACGCAATTTTTTAATAAACAATGCATTAAATTACGACTATTATTGCATTCTTGTTATATATATATATATATATGTGTGTGTGTGTGTGTTCATTAATGACGCCTTGCAACCGTACACTATGGTACGGCCAATACACCAAGGGCTTACGTACCCCACAATGCGGTGTGAAAAGTCCGAACACTTTCACAAGTGCGGCACCCCGAACTTATAGCATTATATGCATCAGCTCCGAATCATGTCTTTGGTCAAATGTTGGGTTTGCCCGGCTCCTATGTTTTGGTACCTTACGTTCCGCTCTATCGGCTAAGGTAGCGCTACGAGAACTACTGTGATTGTGCCCCAGTTCTGCTGGGTTCAGCACCTCAGTAGAGAAAGCTAAAACTGACTGTCATGATAAGGCGAGAGACTGGTCGCTGTTTGGCGAGGTTTTCAAGTCCCTAAAGAGTTATGCCACTTAGAGCGAGGGGCCGGCCCTGTCCGGCTTAAAGGTGTGTATTGCGCCCCGAATTCAGCCTTCCGAATACCAGGGGCTTCGTCGAAATTTAAAATTATAGAATTCTATGGCTAAGTGAGAGTGATAAAGCATCATTAGTCCGGTTGCCTTGTTCGATGTGCTGAGCACCTCCCTCGAAGGACCCAAACATGGGAACAAGAGTGCTCAGGTTTATCCCGAACACCCCAGCACTTTTGGCATGGGGGCAGAAGCCGAGGACTAGCCATCTCTCAGATTGGATAAACAACCAAATAGAAGGTAATATTTTAAATTCCAACAAGCGTTGCATAGCGCATATGAAACAAGTTTTCATACATACAGGATAAAATGAGCAAGTCTCATTCAAATATTACATCTTTTGAACACTCGTCCGCGATGAGACGGGCACCCGGCAGAACACCCTCGTAGTACATCTCGGGGTGGCGGTGCTCCTTGCCCTCTGGCAGCCCCTCCTTGATCAGCTTCACGGCGTCTAGCTTGACCCACTGCAATTTCACACGGGCGAAAGCCCGACATGCACCTTCAATGCAGACAGATCACTTGACGACCACCAGCCGCAGGCAGGCATCCACAAGCCGCCTCACCAGGTCGAAGAAGCTGTTCGGAAGGGCGTCGCCAGGCCACAGCCGGACTATAAAGCTCTTCATGGCCTGATCGGCCGCCTTATGTAGCTCGACCATCTTCTTCAGCTGGTCGCTCATTGGCACCGGATGTTCGGCCTTAGCATACTAAGACCAGAACAGCTTCTCCGTCGAGCTTCCGTCCTCGGCCTGGTAAAATTGTGCGGCATCGGACACACTGCGGGGCAAATATGCGAATGCTCCTGAAGAGCTCCGGATCTGGGTAAGTAATCGGTAATTTACTTTTACATGCTTGATTTGCATATAGAAAGCCTTACCCGCCGCTATCTTCTTCATCGCGTCGATCTCTTGGAGGGCCTTTTGGGCTTCGGCCTTGGCACTTTTTACACTCTCGAGGGCCGCGGCAAGCTCAGACTCCCGCGTCTTGGAGTCAAGCTCCAACACCTCGTGCTTCGCCACAAGAGCCTGGAGCTCTTGCTGCACCTCGCCCACCCGAGCCTCGTGCTTCTCTCGCTCGGTGCGCTCCTTGGCCGCTATATCTTCGGCCTTGGTTAGTGCTTGCTTCAGGGTCACCACCTCGGTCGTGGCCCCTGGCAAATATACGATGATCCTGTCATTTTGCAATCGCGTCCTCTTTTATATATATATATAAGACAGGGTATTACTTACCCTTGTTCTCCTCGAGCTGCCTCTTGGCAAGGCCGAGCTCTTTCCTGGACCCCTCGAGGTCCTGCTTCAGTACGGCGACCTCCGCAATTAGTGCGGCGGACGCCAGCAGCGAAGCCTGCATATGCATATTGACATACTTATATTAGACTCCTGTGATATTATTTGATCCTCTGTTCGGCTTTTCTTTGTGAACACCGAATAAAGCATCAGGGGCTACTGTCTATGCGGTAATATTTCTACTACATTTTAAAACACTTACCTCGAAGCCTGTTAGAAGGCTGGCACAGGCTTCAGTCAATCCGCTCTTGGCGGACTGAACCTTCTGGATCACCGCACTCATGATAGTGCGGTGCTCCTCGTTGATGGAAGCGCTGCGAAGCGCTTCCAGCAGATTGTCCGGCACCTCTGGATGGACAGAGGTCACCGGCACAGGCGTCTTGCCCCTCTAGAAGGAGGCCGCCTGCCCGAGCCTGGAACCGCTGGAGGTTCTGGCGCGGTGTTCGGCTGAGGGCCGAACTCAGAGCTCTCAGGGGCCCTGTCCCCTCGGCTCCCGGAGTCTGGAAGGTCGCCTTGAGGTGCCTCCAGGACTATCTCCCCTCAATCCGGTGCCTCTTGAGACAACACCTCGGCGTCGTCGGCAGGATGAGGGGAGGTGGCGGTCGGGACTGGATCGCTATCCATGTCCGACAAGCCCAAGGAGCCGTCCAATGATACATCGATACTGGCTCGTGGCGGCCTGCATAATTGCGTTCGGTGTTAGGGAAATCAGTGCGACAAAGGAATCCTATGAGTTACTCTGGTATCCGAATACTTATGATCTCCCCGGGGGCTTGACCCTGGGCAACCACTCGTCTTCGCCTTCGTCGGTGGCGGTGGAACCGTCCAGAAGGAGAGTCCTTCCCTTCTTGGACCCTCCGGCCTCCCCAGTTGGGGCGGCCTTCCTTTTCTTGTCTCCCCCAATCGGTGGGGGAGCATCTTCTTCTTCTTCTTCCTCGTCTTCGGGGGAAGATTGCGCCGCAGAGTCATCGGACGGTGAGTCCGACGACGCCTGGCGTCGGGAACTCTTTTGGATTCCCTTGGCCTTCTTGGTCTTCTCCGGCACCGTATAAGGGGTCGGAGTCAACATCTTCGCCAGAAGAGCGTCTGCGGGGCCTTCGGGCAAAGGAGTCAGACAGTCGATCTGTCCAGCCATCTTCTGCCAGTCTTGTCAAAGGTGCGGGAGTTTAGATCCAGCATAGAGTCAATCTATATAAAAAATAAGTATCCTGTGAAAGGTAAAGCAGCTTACCGCACTGGCTTGGCGCTCTGCGCTGAATCCGCGACCCTCAGTAATAGGGGGGGACCTCGGCACTTTTGAACAGCACCCTCCAGGCGTCTTCATGAGTCGTGTTGAAGAGCCTATTCAGAGTTCAGTTCTGCGCCGGATCGAACTCCCACAAGTTGAACTCCCGTTGTTGGCACGGGAGTATCCGGCGGATGAGCATAACTTGGACTATGTTGACAAGCTTGAGCTTCTTGTTCACCATGTTTTGAATACATGTTTGGAGTCCGGTCAGCTCTTTCGAACTACCCCAGGACAGGCCCTTCTCTTTCTAGGAGGTGAGCCGCGTGGGGATGCCAGATCGGAACTCGGGGGCCGCTGCCCATGCAGGGTCGCGTGGCTCGGTGATGTAGAACCACCCCGATTGCCACCCCTTTATGGTTTCCACAAAGGAGCCCTCGAGCCATGTTACGTTGGGCATCTTGCCCACCATGGCGCCTCCGCACTCTGCCTGGCGGCCGCCCACCACCTTCGGCTTGACATTGAAGGTCTTCAGCCATAAGCCGAAGTGGGGCTTGATGCGGAGGAAGGCCTCGCACACGACGATAAACACCGAGATGTTGAGGGTGAAGTTCGGGGCCAGATCGTGGAAATCTAGGCCGCAATAAAACATGAGCCCCCGGACGAAGGGATGGAGAGGGAATCCCAGTCCGCGGAGGAAATGGGTGAGGAATACTACCCTCTCATGGGGCCTGGGGGTGGGGATGAGCTGCCCCTCATCTAGGAGCCGGTGCGCGATGTCGTCGGGCAGGTATCCGGCTCTCCTCAGTTTCTTGATGTCTCCATCCATGACGGAGGAGACCATCCACCTGCCTCCCGCTCCGGACATGGTTGGAGAAGGTTGAGGTGGGAAGTGTGGACCTGGGCGCTAGAGCTCGAGTGTGCGAAAACGGATGAGTAAGGGAGGAAGAAGGCGTGGATAGAAAGGTGAATCCTTATCCCGTTATATGGGCGGACAAAACTAAGCGTCCCCACTTGCGTGGTAAAACTCGCTTATCCCCCAAGCACCGTAATTGATGGCGCGGTTGGGTTACCCACACCCGTATTAATGAGAATCCCGTAATAAGGGGACACGATCTCTGCTTTGACAAGACGTGTCGAAAAACTGCCTCGCGTTATGTGCGGGGCTGGTTAAAAGAAACGGTTCGAATAATCACCGGGCCATGACATAATGTCATGCTGCCAAAACAAGCCAGCAAATTAGATCTCTGAAAATATTATTCTCTCTACGGTGGAATGTGGAACTTATTTTGCAGGGTTGGACACTATCCTCATATTCAAATTCTTCTATGATGTATTCGGAGAAGGAACCCGCCTTGCAATGCCGAAGACAATACTGCGCGCCGGACTCAACATCATTGAAGCCTGGTACAGGGGCTACTGAGGGACTCCTGGATTAGGGGGTCTCCGGACAGCCGGACTATCTCCATTGGCCGGACTGTTAGACTATGAAGATACAAGATTGAAGACTTTGTCTCGTGTCTGGATGGGACTCTACTTGGCGTGGAAGGCAAGCTAGGCAATACGGATATGGATATCTCCTCCTTTGTAACCGACCTTGTGTAACCCTAACCCTCTCCGGTGTCTATATAAACCGAAGGGTTTTAGTCCATAGGACAACAACCACAACATACAATCATACCATAGGCTAGCTTCTAGGGTTTAGCCTCTCTGATCTCGTGGTAGATCTACTCTTGTACTACCCATATCATCAATATCAATCAAGCAGGACGTAGGGTTTTACCTCCATCAAGAGGGCCCAAACCTGGGTAAAACATCGTGTCCCCTGCCTCCTGTTACCATCCGGCCTAGACGCACAGTTCGGGACCCCCTACCCGAGATCCGCCCGTTTTGACACCGACACCGGTGATCCAATATGCGGACGATACTATCATTGTCTTGCCAGCGTGTCTTCTTCAAGCGGCTAAGATGAAACAAATTCTTAAAGACTACACCACCTTCATTGGACTTAAGATCAACTTTTGCAAATCCACTCTCGTGCCTATTAACACATTGGCGGGCACATGCAATGATCTAGCCACTCTCTTTGGTTGTGCTCAAGCCAATGTGCCATTTACTTACCTGGGCTTGCCATTAGGAACCACTCGCCCTTCGGTTCTTGTATGACACCTTTTGTGTGCAAAGCTGAGAGAAAGATCACTATGGCCATGTCCCTCATGTCACATGTTGGAAGGTTGGCCTCGCTCAATTCGCTCATTACATCGCTCGCTATCTATCCGATGGGCACCATGCAACTGTCCCCAAAAATCCTTGCTCAGCTGGACAAAATCCGAAGACATTGCCTCTGGAACAAAAAAATTGCGGATGGCATTAAACATAACTCGCTAGCTGCTTGGCCCATGGTATGTCGACCTAAATCTAGTGGTGGCCTCGGGGTTCTTGATTTAAAAGTTCAAAATGAAGGTTTGCTTCTGAAATTCCTTCATAAGTTTTTCAACAAAATGGACATCCCCTGGGTGCAGTTGGTTTGGGAAACATACTATGTTGACTCGATCCCCCATGCTAGTGAGATATGCGGTTGCTTCTGGTGGCACGATCTTGTTCATTTAATGCCAATTTACCGCGGGATAACTCATGTCCAAATAAAGCAAGGGACATCTGCACTTTTTTGGAAGGATGACTGGAATAATGCTATCTACGCTGACAAGTACCCGAGAGCTTTTTCGTACCCCAACAATGAAGATTTATCGGTCCGTGACTTTTTGACAGCCACCACCCTGCATGAACCCTTTCAAATTCCGTTCTCCACACAAGCCCATGAGGAGCTCAAACTGCTGCAACTGGATGTCATGATTGTGACTTTTGAGGGGCATGATGATGCTTGGTCATACTGCTAGGGTGCGACCGTGTTCAAAACAGCCACATACTATCAATTCTTCTTTCGTGACGTGGTCGCTCATATGGCCTTCCGATCGCTTTGGCACACCAAGTGCACCCCAAAAATTAAAGTCTTTGGTTGGTTCTTGTTATCGGATCACCTCAATACACGAAACATGCTAAAAAGGAGGCATTACAACATTGGCTCAAACCTCGACTGCTTGCTCTGTGGTCTACACGTAGAAGAAATGGTGGAACATCTGTTTTTCCACTGCACCTTTAGCAAGGAGTGCTGGCGGTGCTTGAACATCCGCTGGGCTGCTGTTGGGAACAGGCTGGATCTTGTGGGACAACTGAAGGCACAACATCCTCGCAAAATAATCATGGACATCTTCCTAGTTGCTGCTTGGAGTCTATGGAAGGAACACAACAATAACCACTTTAGACATATTGCACCTTCAGTGGCCTCGTGGTGGGATCGGTTCAAATGTGACTTTAGTAACATCCAATATAGACTGCCTGAGCATAAGAGACATGTGGTCTCTTCTATCTTGCAAATTTACAACAGGACTCTCTGTAGTTGTGCATTATAGCTCTGAACACCCACCCCCCCTTTTTTGTAATTACTACCATGTAATAGCTCTATAGTTTCTTTAATATATATGCAGTAGGAACCATTACTACTATCTTTACCTTCACAAAAAAGGAAAGGGCATGATCTTTGACAAAAATGGGATGATGGTTGAAGAGGGCAACATCACAATGCCTCCGGAACGAAAGAATAGAAGTTGGATCGCTGGGAAGGAAAGAATTGAGAAGAAAATGACAACTTCTGCCACAAATGAGCCTGGAAAACACCCTTCCAAGAAGTTGTTGGAAAAGCCCAACAACAAAACGGATAAACTTGTAGTGGGCTTATAGGAAACATCTCAAAACTGAGGTGGAATTCTGCCACTAAAAACAATAGGTTGGATTGATATGAACAAGGAGACGAGAAGCTTATTTCACCGGGAGGATAAATGAAGAACTTGGGTCATTTATGAGCACCATAAATAGCAACAATCCTTAGGGAAGGCTTTGGGTGAAATATAACCCAAGATAACTCCAACGAAGAGATTAATGGATTGCAAAGGATCTCCTGAACGAAAAGAAAATGATGGGTTTACATATCTCATCCGTGACAACTTGCAATCATGAAAGATGAAGGGAAATTGTCAAGAATGACATAACACCACCTCAAAAGATAAGGTAGAAAGAATTGCACTTTGGAATGCAGGAAGAAGAATACTTGAACTCCTCAAAACAAAACATGTGTTGAAAACCATGTTTATTTTAGAGTATAGCTTGGCGGATCTTAACTTCAAGAGAAATCCTGAAGAACAATTGAAAAATGACAAGAATCCTTGACGAACCACCATGTAGAGCCTCCATGAAGAACTCTGGTAATAAAAGAATGATCAAACGAAAGGAAAGTTGAAAAGAACTGCGGGAGAAGCCTTGCAATGATTAGATGAAGCTTTGAAATTATATAACCGAGAAAACTTGGAACTCCGAAAAAAAGATGAACAAATGAAATCAAGAATTTTGATGAACCTCCAGAATAAGGAATTGAATTTACTCGATGAAACAAGAATAAGAATTACATTATGCCCATCCTTCACCAATTAAATTGATGACAAGCAATGGATTTGGCATACTACTTATTCTCGTAGAAAGGATAAAGATAGACATGGCGCAAACTTGGGAAGGTCTTCAACGATCCACCGGTAGGATTGAAAACGAACGAAGATACTTGAGAGAATTTGATACAAGAGAACGAAGAGATCACGAGATGATCAGAGAATACTTGAATGATGCATCGATAAGATTTGAGAGCGAGAGCTGAAAGCTGAGAATGAATAAACCCGGAATGATGGCCTTCGAAGAATCAAACTGAAAAGACTCATGAATTTCTCTGGAAGGGTGAAAAGAATTCTCACAATCGACAACAATTATGAGATGATGGCATCAAGCTTGAACTTTGCATCTTTGGAAGAACGGATAAGATTTGGAGGAAAAACTCTTCTTTGGTCTTCACAATCCAAGAATCAGGACGAGAAACACCATCATGAATTGTTGAGACACTCCGGAATGAATAATAGAAAGGTTGAACCAACGATGAAAAGAATTTGAAAGATCTCGGCGAAAGACATTTGACTGATGATAACTCATTCTTACGTCAAACTTTGAAATGAATTTGAGAATAGCTTTGAGAAAATTAGAAGAGTCAGGTAAGATCCTAGGAAAAGACTTGTGGGTTAGGGCCCACTCAAAAGATACACCGTTGAATGATTACTTCAAAAGAAGATTGCACAGGTTGAAATAAATTTGATCTCGCGAATGTTGAAATGATCGGATGCACTTGAAGAGAAGCACGTCGGTTGGAAAAGAGTTGACATGACAACCTCAATGATCAAGAAGGATTAGCAACCACATAGAAATATGAGAACACCGTTTAGGAAAGGTATGGAATCAACACTTGACATTGAAGTAACTCGAATACCACAACTCAAAACAAAAGAAAGGATTTGGCTTGCAGAATAAGCCGGAACAAACATATGATAGAGATTTCGTCCGAAGTTTTCGTGGTGGGGCCCACACAGGCTCGATCGTACAGTACCATCATGTACAAGGCAGTGCACATGACATACGAAGCGTCCCCGAGTCAGCATGCCCAAGGACTCTTTAAGACACAACTAGACCACTGTAAAACTAACCGTGGATAGGCGGACCACTAGACGTCGAACCCCAATTTCATATCATACACCTGTCGAAAAGATATCATAGGAGCTACTTGAATTCCCACTTATAAACTCCCTAAACTTTCTGGTTATGTAATCAGGTGTTGGGGATGCAGGGGAAGCATAATATATCACCCAAACTAACAATACCTACATCCAGTTGTATCCATCCTTCAACACATAACCAAGAAACCTTTGGAAATCATGTACCTCAACCTTTGAAAAGCATTCGTTATACAAGTTATGGCAATAATCCCAAACTCCCACCCCAGTACTGGGTGGCGTCGAGGTTATCTCACCAACAACTGTATAAAAGAGATTTTCGATGTCGGCGAAACTCAGGTATTCCAGAACTGCAACGATAAAATTGTGACGACAACACCTTGGAGCTCAACTCCCTAGGACACTACCACAACCCATAAATGTCAGGAGGCACCAAGAACAATGTTCTCATCACAAAACTATCAGAACGATTCCAAGATACCCGCGTGATCCTAAAAAAAATTCGTGAAATTTGAGGAGAGAAGAGTCAAAACTCTACGTCAGGAGGCCTCACCAGAGCGACGAAGGGACTGAGGAGTAAAAAGAATCCTACTCTCTGATATATATATATATAATCCTAAGACTCAAAACATTTTGTTCTAGACTCAACAACGTCAGCGATTCTATCAAGCAGGGGGCTCCCAAGTCGAGGATGGCTCTGATACCAACTTGTAACACCCACAATGCAGCTATATCTCCCACGTGTCGGGGCACGACTTAGAGGCATAGCCGCATGGTAGGATTGTCGCAAGAGGGGTAATCTTCACACATCACATGTACTGAATAAGAAAGGGATAAAGAGTTGGCTTACAATCGCCACTTCACACAATACATAAATAATTCATACATCATCCAAAGTACAATCAAAGGTCCAACTACGAAACCAAAATAAAAGAAGTCAACCCCAAATGCTAGATCCCTGATCGTCCCAACTGGGCTCCACTACTAATCAACCGGAAAAGAAACAAAACAATGATCAAGACCTTCATCGAGCTCCCACTTGAGCTCGGTTGCGCCGCCTGCACTGGTATCATCGGCACCTGCAACTGTTTGGAAGTATCTGTGAGTCACGAGCACTCAGCAATCTCACACCCGCGAGATCAAGACTATTTAAGCTTATGGGTAGGAAGGCTAGTGAGGTGGAGCTGCAGCAAGCACTAAGCATGTATGGTGGCTAACATACGCAAATAAGAGCGAGGAGAGAAGCAACGCTGCAGTCGTGAAGCTAGAAGTGCTCAAGAAGTGATCCTGAAACTACTTACACACAACCATAACACAAGAACCGTGTTCACTTGCCGGACTCCGCCGAGAAGAGACCATCAAGGCTACACACGCGGTTGATACATTTTAATTAAGTCAAGTGTCAAGTTCTCTACAACCGGATATTAACAAATTCCGATCTGTCACATAACTGCGGGCACGGCTCTCGAAAGTTTATACCCTGCAGGGGTGTCCCAACTTAGCCCATCACAAGCTCTCACGATCAACGAAGGATATTCCTTCTCCCGGGAAGACCCGATCAGTCTCGGAATCCCGGTTACAAGACATTTTGACAATGGTAAAACAAGACCAGCAAAGCCACCCGATGTGCCGACAATCCCGATAGGATTCGCACGTATCTCGTTCTCAGGGCAACACCGGATGAGACAAGCTATGAGTAAAACCAGACCTCGAGTTTCCCCGAGGTGGCTCCGTAGGTGGCTCAGTTCGGACCAACACTTAGAGAAGCACTGGCCCAGGGGGTTAAATAAAGATGACCCTCGGGCTCGCGAAAACCCAAGGGAAGGTTATACGTTGTTAGGCAAATGTAAAACCAAGGTTGGGCCTTGCTGGAGGAGTTTTATTCAAAGCGAACTATCAAGGGGTTCCCATAACACCCAACCGCGTAAGGAACGCAAAATCAAGGAACATAACACCAGTATGACGGAAACTAGGGCGGCAAGAGTGGAACAAAACACCAGGCATAAGGCCAAGCCTTCCACCCTTTACCAAGTATATAGATGCATTAATTAAATAAGAGATATTGTGATATCCCAACATATCCATGTTCCAACATGGAACAAACTTCATCTTCACCTGCAACTAGCAACGCTATAAGAGGGGCTAAGCAAAAGCGGTAACATAGCCAAACAACGGTTTGCTAGGAAAGGTGGGTTAGAGGCTTAACATGGCAATATGGGAGGCATGATATAACAAGTGGTAGGTAGCGTGACATAGAAATAGAGCAGACAACTAGCAAGCAAAGATAGAAGTGATTTCGAGGGTATGGTCATCTTGCCTAAGATCCCGCAAGGAAGAAGAACGAGTCCATGAAGAAGACAAACGGACGTAGTCGAACGGATCCTCACAACTCCGAAACGAAACCGAAGCTAACGAGAGAAGCAACTCGGAAAGAAGCAAACAGCATAGTAAACAACCATCACATAAACATGGCATGATGCACAATCAAGAATGATGCATGTCTGGTTTACATATGCATGGCATGGCAAAGTGCACAAGCAAAACTACAAGTTAAGTGGAGCTCAATATGCAACGAGTTACATATTGACGAAACACCACATCAAATATTTAGTTCTCTCCCATTTATGTACCCAACAATATTAAATGTTGTTAAACATGGCAAGAGGTGAAGCATATGAAAACACCTATCTAGGCAAGTTTAAATGAGGTCGGAACAACAAACAACAAATTTGGAAAATCCTCATATGCAAATTTTAGAGTTGGTACTGTTCTGCCCTAAACCATATTTTAGAGTAGTTAAACATGCAAAGTAATGCCACCATGTTAATCTACGCATTTTTCTACCCCATTTACATAAAATTAAATTTGGAGTTATGGTTGTTCGGTTATGAAATAAAGCATTTTAACATGGTAATAGGCAAATTAGATGCAAACATCATTTTAAACATTTTAAACATGGTTGAAAGTTACATGGCATGAAACTAGATGAAATTCTAAGCATTTTACATATATAGACCACTTTAATCTGATGCACAGTTATTTAGTTATTAACAATTTGAAATAAGGGCATTTTCTGTAATTATGCATGCACAGGAAAATAGATAAATTCACAGAACGAAAAAAACGTCTATGGGCCAAAACAGCCAGGCTAGCCCAACAGGAGGGAAAAAAAGGAGGGGCGCAAGGCAACCCACCATGGGCCAAGGCCCGCTGGATCTGGCGAAGAGGAGCTGGATCTGGACGCGCGAGGCAGGCCCAGGCGCGGTCAACGAGCGGTCAACGGGCGAGGTGTGCGCTCGAATGACTCGAGACAGAGGCGCCGTCCTCCTCTTCTTGTCAGGAAGAAGAGCAGCGGCAATATGGGATTTGGCGGCTAGGTCGACGAAGCAAGCAGCAGGCACGGTGGCGCTGAGGACTCCGACAAGCAGCAGGATGGGGAGGGGTCGGCACGGGAGCTCGGTGGCATCCGGATCCAAGCGCGAGAGGTCTTCGGGTCCCGTTTCCTGTCGGATCGAAGCGGAGGCAGTGGGGTGGCGGACATGGCGCCAACGCGGACGATGGCGAGGAGCTCTGAAGCGACGTAGAGGCTGCGGGGCACCGTGAGGACGGGCGTGGGGACCTTGGGACCTGGTGTCCATGGCGGAGGAGTTCCATGGGCGGCGGCGCTGTTCGGTTCCTGCAGGGAGGCGAGGACGACGCCGATGTGCTCCACGGCCACGGCGGACGTGGGACTTGAGGAGCTCGATGCGGGAGGCGAAACAGGGAACGTCCAGCGAGGGGCGCAGCGCAGGCGAGCTCCAGGCGGCTATCGGGGTCGTCCATGGCGCGAAGGCGGAGCAGCTTGGGGGTGGTGTAGCACTTCTGCAAGAAAACGAACAGGGTGGCGGCCAGGACCCTGGCCTGATGCAGCGGCGCTGCTCCTGCGAGGCCGTCGGCGGGTGGTCTCGAAGAAGCAGGGCGGCGACCATGGCGTCGAGGCAGAGCTCCTGTTGCACGAACAGGGAGAGAGAGATGTGAGAGGAGGGAGTAGAGGCAGGGAAGGAGAAGGAAAGGAGCAGGGGAGGTCTGGCCTGGTCGACGGCGGTCAACAGGGCGGCATCGTGCTTGAGGACGAGCTCGGCGTGGGGCGCGGGCGGGAGGATGGCGCGGCTTGGTGGGGTCACACGGCCGAGGCAGCAGAGATCGGCGAGATGTGTGGCTTTGATGATGGGTATCTGGGAGGATCCCGAGGTGGGAGGAGGTGGCTGTGGTCTCGGTGGTTGGCTGAGAGGTGGAGGGCACCGGTTGGGCAGCGAAGAAAACGAGGAGGGACAAACTGGCGGCAGCGGCGGAGGAATTGGATGGATGGGACAAGGTCCCTAGGTTTTAGGGTTATCCACTATTTATATTGCAAAGAGATTAGGGTAGGGTCTATGACGTCCCTACGATCATAATCGGGCGGCTGAGAAAAAATAGGCTTGGGAGTCCAATTAAGAAAACGGGGATGTTTTATAGATGTTTGGGGATGATCCGGACCCAATGGTGACGACTGTTCGGGTCGGGTTCGGGGGAGATTCGGACGCGCGAAAGGGGTCTATGCACTGTGCAAAGAGGGGTCAGGCAAACGAGGTCAAGTGTGTGTTTGGACTGAGAAGAGAGAGGAGGAATGCAACTCGGCTGTAACGCCCATGATGCGGCTATATCTCCCACGTGTCGAAGCATGACTTAGAGGCATAACCGCATTGTAAGCAATGTCGCAAGTGGGGTAATCTTCACACTACCCATGTAATGAATAAGGAAAAGAGGTACATAGTTGGCTTACAATCTCCACGTCACACAATAGCATAAATAACATTACATTCATCCAGATACAATCAAGGTCCGACTACGGAACCGAAATAAAGACAACCCCAAATGCAACAAAGTCCCCGATCGCCCCAACTGGACACCACTACTGATCGTCTAGAAAGGAAATGTAGTATCGTCCTGAGTCCTCATCGAACTCCCACTTGAGCTCAGTCGAATCTCCTGGAGCGGTATCATGGGTCCCTGCATCTGGCTTTTGGAAGTAATCTGTGAGTCACGGGGACTCAGCAATCTCACACCCTCGCGATCAAGACTATTTAAGCTTATAGGAAGGGTAAAAGGTATGAGGTGGAGCTACAGCAAGCACTAGCATATATGGTGGCTAACATACGCGAAATGAGAGCGAGAAGAGAAGGCAAAGGCACGGTCGGTAAACTATGATCAAGAAGTGATCCTAGAACAACCTACGTTCAAACATAACACGAGACCGTGTCCTCTTCCCGGACTCCGCCAAAAAGAGACCATCACGGCCACACACACTGTTGATTCATTCTAATTAAGTTAAGATTCGGGTTTTCTACAACCGGACATTAACAAATTCCCGTCTTCCCATAACCGCGGGCACGGCTTTCGGAAGTTCAAATCCCTGCAGGGGTGTCCCAACTTAGCCCATCACAAGCTCTCGCGGTCAATGAAGGATATTCCTTCTCCTAAGACAACCCGATCAGACTCGGAATCCCGGTTACAAGACATCTCGACAATGGTAAAACTAAACCAGCACAGCCACCCGAATGTGCCGACAAATCCTGATAGGAGCTGCACATATCTCGTTCTCAGGGCACAACAGATGAGACTAGCTATGAGTAAAACCAACCCTCAAGTTTCCCCGAGGTGGCCCCGCGGGCAGCTCAGTTTGGACCAACACTCAGAGGAGCACTGGCCCGGGGGTTTAAACTAAAGATGACCCTTGAGTCCGCGAAACCCAAGGGAAAAGGCTAGGTGGCGAATGGTAAAACCAACGTTGGGCCTTGCTGGACGAGTTTTATTCAAGGCGAACTGTCAAGGGGTTCCCATTATAACCCAACTGTGTAAGGAATGCAACATCAAGGAACATAACACCGGTATGACGGAAACTAGGGCAGCAAGAGTGGAACAAAACACCAGGCATAAGGCCGAGCCTTCCACCCTTTACCAAGTGTATAGATGCATTAAAGTAAACAAGATAATATAATCATATCCCAACAATAAACATGTTCCTACAAGGAACAAACTCCAATCTTCACCTGCAACTAGCAACGCTATAAGAGGGGCTGAGGAAAGCGGTAACATAGCCAAACAACGGTTTGCTAGGACAAGGTGGGTTAGAGGTTTGACATGGCAATATGGGAGGCATGATAAGCAAGTGGTAGGTATTGTATCATACGCATAGCAAAAGAGCGAGCATCTAACAAGCAAAAATAGAAGTGATTTCGAGGGTATGGTCATCTTGCCTGCAAAGTTCTCCAAGTTGACATTAGCTTGATCCTCGTAAGCGTACTCAACGGGTTCCTCGATCACGTACTCGTCTCCCGGCTCTACCCAAAGCAAGAACACAAGCAAAGGGGGACACAATCAACCACGTGCAATGCACAAGCAACATGATGCAAAACATGGCATGATATGCGGGATGCGATATGCGATGCATATGCATGTCTTGGAAAGGAAAGATTGAACCTGGCCTCAACTTGGAAAACCAAGAGTTCCACTGGAAAGAGGAGTTGATTTCGGTCGAAATCGATATAAAGATCACCAGAATCGGATGCACGGTTTGCAAATGGCAAGCAAAACAAATATGGCACCGATCTGCGATTAACAGCACGAGGCCATCTAAATGCATCAAGAACAACAAGCTACTGCACTCTAACATGACAACAACGCACATGGCAGGGATCCACTCAAGATGCTTGACAAAAGATGAACACTGAGCTACGGCTAATTCACTCAATAGCAGGTTCAAACAAGCATGGCAAAAGTGCAAAAGATATCAGGTTACAGACTTAGTGAAAATAACATGTCAGGAATTTAACATCAGGAAGCAATGTTTAGAGCAAGATAACAACAAGCTACAGGAACATATCATGGCAAATCAAGGCATGGCATGAATCTACTCAAAGCATACAACAAAATTCCCTTACTGGCCATAAGCCAAAAGGGATCAGAAAATACAATGGCAACCATGTGAACATAGCAATTATCGTTAACAGATTCAGACTTGGTAGAAAACTGGAACATGGCAAAACAGATATTAAGTAGGCAAGTTTGCGAGCTCGATGCACTCACCACAAGGCATTGCATGACAAACTAAGCATACACCCAGCAAGTAGACATGGCATAGAAGCTAAATATGGCAAGAACAACCTCATAGCATGCATGGATCAACTACAACAACCTCGACAAAATTGCTTAACATGTAAACATTCTGCCAGGAACCTTTTATAGCAAAAGTAGAGCTCAATTGAGTCAATCTAGGGTGCTCCATAATTGCAAACAAAGACACGGATGGAAAGAGCACAACAATATCTACAAAACATCCTTACTGATCAGGCTCAAAAGAGGCATGGATCACTCTGTAGCAACAAGAATACATGGCATAAAAATATTAATAGGGCAAAGACTTAGAAGATTTCTAAGTCCCTGAAATCAGCAACATTACGAGGGCTACTTTGCATGCTTGTGCTAGTCACCACAGAGATCACAAAAATACATGGCATACACCCCTGTTGTTGGGGATATTACTACCGGCATGACCCGCCCAGGAGGGGCCGGGTCAGCCCTAATGGTGGGTTACATAAGAAGCCCAATATACATTCAAGATGATAGGTTATGAAACATATAGAAGGCCCAAAGGCCTGGGGCCGGCTTAAGGCCTGATATTGTAAACCGTCGTATGTAAGGAAAAACTTGTAAAGAAAGGCATGTAAAGGAAGTCACCGTGCCAGACACGTTATAAGCCGGCCGGGACTCTGTAGGCCACCAGGCATCAACCCGTGTATACAAGGGGACGACTCGGTGGTGGTTTAGGGGAGAGACAACCAAGTCGATAACCAAGCCGGCGAGTTAAGCCTCTTGGAGATCGAAACCTCAGCAATACTAATCCCAACTAGACGTAGGCTTTTACCTTCATCGTAAGGGGCCAAACTAGTATAAAAACTCTCTCGTGTGTCCTTTGTCCCGATCAACCCCTTTAAGCTTCCTAGTGTGATGGCCCTATGACTAAGTCCTTGCTCTGGGACATCTGTCGTGTCAATTCCATGACAGTTGGCGCCCACCGTGGGGTCAGCGCATGGTGGATTTGAGTTCTTGAAGGGCAACTTCGAAGGGCTCAAGGGATACGCTGTGGGCCGGATGACCAAGAGTCGTCGCGGCAAACTCTACATCGACGACAAAGGCTGGGGCCCCGAGGCCGGCTCGATCGAGTACGGGTACCGGGTCCCCTTCGACGGAATTCACGTCTTCATCGGCCGGATCGGCGAGTCAGGCCCTGAGCCAGACATCCACACCAACCTCGTCGAAACGGCTCAGCGCGCCGGGTCTGCCCGTGTTCAATCTGTTGTGAAGCATGCCTTCGTAAGTTGTATCCATGGCGGTGAATACTCCGAAGGATCGATGGAAGGCGGGGAGACGGCCATCTGCTCTGATACTGCATCATCAACAGGTGAAACAGACTCGTTGTACCAACTACAAGACGGCATGCTCGGGGGCTATTCCGATGGCAGCAGTATTCCAGACCCCTTAAGCCGCCGAATTGGGCCGGAGTCTTCATGGCAGGGATGCAGTCCGGGCAGAACTCCACCGCAGCAACAGCGGCAGCCACCGGGTCAGCAGCTGCCGAATCAGGAGACCCCGCGCGCCCCCCGGCTCAGGTTCTAATGGACCTCATGGATAAACTGACGGCTCTGTTAACCGCTGTGGTAGAACCGGCGGATAAAACCCAGCATGATGCAGAAGTGGCACGCGTGCGGGAGGAGATGGTGCAAGCAAAGGAAAATCTAGCCGCGGAAGAAACCTGGATGGCAGCAGAACGAGCAGCTCTGGATGCTCGTGCCCAACAGCTTCAAGAAGAAACTTTCTGGCTCTCTGTGGATCTTAATGCATCAAACGAGGTCATGAGGAGGAGGCATCAGAAAACTCAGTCGCGTCTACCTCTAACGCTGGATCCGAGGAACCTGTTCCATACACCCGGAGCTGGGGGAGCAACCCGCCGAAGGCAAACCGGGTCGCGACACCCGGTGCACCGATCCAGCCACGGACCATGGAGCCGCCTTGCGTAAATACAACTCCTCCTCGTTATGTAGCAACACCTCCGGGTCACTTCTCCAACCCCATGGAGAACCTCATCGCAGCGTCGGCCCGTTTGGCAGCTCTCCCAATGGAAGGCGACTCGCCAGCAGCCATTGAAACCCGGAGGGTAACAGAACTACTTCAGACAGCTTTGGCCCAGCAGGATGCATACTCTTACAGTCGAGACAGGATTCATTAAACCCCTCGCCCAAGCCGGAGCCCGAGCTAAAGTAGGCACATGGAGTCCGCAGAAATGTCAAGTAATGCTCAACGCCACAACCGGCCGTATAGGCATGAGCCGGTGCGGGCGGATCAGGAGAGAATTCGCCAACAGGCGGAACGGGCGGCTCAGATAGCGGCAGAGCAGGCGGCCCACCAAACCTTTCCGGCTTATCCAGCAACCTTGATTGAGGCAGGAGTGGCCACAAGAACCGGAGGTGTACCTTGCTTGGTCCCAGCCATACGCAATGAGCGGTTGCCCAAGGATTTCAAGGGGCCTCGTAAGGTGCCTAATTAGACGGCTGACTTACAGCCGGGGGCTTCGATTGAGAGTTATGAGATGGCTATGGAGCTGTTGGAGGTTAGCGACGCTGCAATGGCCAAGTATTTTACCATGATGTTGGATGGAACGGCTCGGGCCTGGTTAAAAGGATTGCCACCCAATTCTATCGGCTCATGGGCAGAGTTAAAGGCACGGTTCATCCAGAACTTTAAGGATCCATGTAAGCAGCTAATGTCGATTGTGGACCTGACCAATTGCAAGCAAGAGGATGGAGAATCTACAACCCATTGGGTGCGACGGGTCAAGGATATAATACATTCATCTGATAAGATGGATGTCGGCTCAGCAGTTTTGATGTTGGAGAAAAATTGCCATTTTGAACCTCTGAAGCAGAAGTTGGGACGACTTAAACGTGACTATAATGACATGGGGACATTGATGGCGGCTCTTGTCAAGTACGTTGACTCTGATACCACCAAAGACCCGGTGTCTGATGAAGAAAAGGCAACGAAGGGAAATAAGAACGGCAATGGCAAGGGTCACCAGCATAACCCGGCGAATCGAGGAGGTAATAAACGTAAGGCTGATGAGTTTGTTGCCAATACCAATACGCAGGGTGGTAATCAGCGGCGCAAGAGCAGACAACCCCCTCGATCGGGCGGGTCAGGCCCCACCCTTGAGCAGTTGTTGAACGAACCTTGTCCAAAACACGGCACCCAAGAGAAACCAGCCACCCACTTGTGGAAAGATTGCACGATCATGAAGGCATTTAAAAATTCAAATGCATTTGATGGGGGTCACGGCCCACGTGGCGGCTCAGGTGGAGGCGGCTTTCAGGGCCCGGGCGCCGGTTCAAGCGGAGGAGGTTTTCATGGTCAGGGTTATCCTAGTCACCAAGGAGGATATAATCAGCAACACGGCCAGGGGAATCAGCAGCAACAGCAATCTGGCTATTAGAGCAACCCAAAGCAGTTGAGTAGCGGATAGTATCATGTCTTTACTACCAGTTTATGTAAGAGGGACCAGAAGCTCCACAAGAGGGCCGTCAATGCCGTTGAGCCGGCAATTTTCCACGTTATTTACGTTGGTCGGAGCAGCCCATTGTGTGGAGCAAAGAGGATCACCCGCCCCGGGTTGATAATCCGGGTCACTTGGCCTTAGTAGTGGCACCTTAGGTTGGTGGGTATAAGTTTACTAAGGAACTCATGGATGGAGGCAGCAGCATCAACATCCTTTACTATGAGACATTCCGCCGGATGGGATTGACGGACAAAAATTTTAAACAATCCAACACTGTTTTTCATGGTGTGGTACCTGGTAAGTCAGCGTACCCGGTTGGTAAGATCGAGCTGGAAGTAGCCTTTGGGGATGAGTATGACTCTAGGGCATAAAAATTAACCTTTGAAGTGGTTAAAATCAAAAGCCCATACCATGCTCTGTTTGGGCGGCCGGCCTATGCTAAGTTCATGGCTCGGCCGTGTTACATATATTTGCAGCTCAAGATGTCGGGTCACAAGGGCACCAATACAGTCCATGGGAGCCGGAAGATAGCTTTGGAATGTGAAGAAGGGGGTGTTGCCTATGCTGAATCTGTTTGTGCAACAGAGGAGATGAAATTCTACAAGGATCATGTTGACCCGGTGGACATGACGTCATTAAAGAAACCAACGACAGAGCATGAGCCAGAGTTAAAATTCAAATCAGCTGATGACACTAAGATGGTTGACTTTGTGCCTGGTGATTCATCCAAACAGTTCATCATCAGCGCAAACTTGGATCCGAAATAGGAAAGTGCGCTCATCGAGTTCATTCGTGAGAACCGAGACATCTTTGCATGGAAACCTTCAGACATGTCGGGTGTCCCGAGGGAACTCGCTGAGCACACTCTTAATATTGATCCAAAGTTTAAACCTGTTAGACAGTTTCTCTGACGGTTCAATGAAGAAAGGCGCAAGGCCATCGGAGAAGAGGTGGCCCGGCTCTTGGCAGTCGGGTTCATTGTGGAGGTCTTTCACCCAGAATGGTTAGCTAACCCGGTGCTGGTACTCAAAAAGAATGGCACCTGGCGTATGTGTGTGGATTACACAGATTTGGACAAAGCTTGTCCGGCTGATCCTTTTGCTCTTCCCCATATTGATCAGATCATTGCTGCTACGGCGGGTTGCACATGATTGAGTTTCTTAGATGCTTACTCCGGTTACCATCAGATTAAGATGGCAGTCAAGGATCAAGAGAAGACAGTGTTTATAACTCCTTTTGGGGCTTTCTGCTATGTGTCTATGCCTTTTGTGCTTAAGAGTGCCCAGGAGACTTACCAGCGGTGTGTGCAGGATTGTCTTCACAATCAAATTGGGCGCAGCGTTCATGCCTATGTGGATGATATAGTGGTGAAATCCAGGGAAGAGGAAACCTTGGTCACGGACCTGAAAGAGACTTTTGATAATCTTCAGGTTTACAAAATGATGCTTAACCCGGCCAAGTGTGTTTTTGGAGTGCCAGCCGGCAAGCTCTTGGGGTTTTTGGTGTCTAACCAAGGTATTGAAGCTAACCCAGAGAAAATCAAGGCAATTACATCTCTAGCCAAACCAACCTGCGTCAATGATGTTCAATGACTGGTGGGTCGTGTGGCTACTGTGAGCCAGTTCATAAGACGGTTAGGGGAAAAGGCTATGCCTATGTATTAGTTGATGAAGAAAACAGATGCTTTTGTTTGGAGCGATGCTGCGAACGCTGCTTTTGAGGATCTGAAGGCACAACTGGCTGAGCCACCGGTCCTAGCTGCTCCAATTGAGAAAGAGCCGCTATTTTTATACGTGGCTACCAACTCATGGGATGTTAGTGTGGCTATGGTGGTAGAGCGTAAGGAGGCTAGCAAAGAGCATCCGGTTGAGCGACCGGTTTATTATGTCAGTGAAGTGCTAATTGAATCTAAACAACGATATCCACATTGGCAGAAGCTTGTTTATGGGGTGTTCATGGCAAGCCGGAAGCTTAAGCATTACTTTCAGGGACATCCAATCACTGTGGTTAGCTCTGCTCCTTTGGGGGACATCCTCCAAAACAAAGAAGCTACGGGGAGAGTTGCCAAGTGGGCAATTGAGCTTGGGTCTCATGGGCTGAAGTATGTTCCACGTACTACAATTAAGTCTCAAGCCTTGGTTGACTTTATCAATGACTGGACAGAGATGCAGATACCAGAAGAGAAGCCGGACAACACATATTGGACTATTCATTTTGATGGATCCAGGCAATTGGAAGGCTCAGGGGCTGGAGTTGTATTAACTTCCCCACGAGGTGATAAATTTTGTTATGTGTTGTGGTTGATGTTTTCATGCACTAACAACGCGGCAGAGTATGAAGCATTGATCCATGGTCTTCGAGTGGCAAAGGAGATGAGCTTGAGCCGGGTTAGATGTCTTGGTGACTCAGATCTAGTGGCTCAGCAAGTATCTGGCAAGTGGGATTCCAAAGACCCTCTCATGGTGGCTTGTCGCTGAGAGGTCGATGCTGTTGCAGGATATTTTAAAGGTTATCAGGTGGAACACATTGACCGTCGAAAGAACGAAGCAGCTGATGCTTTAAGCCGGCTGGGGTCTCAACGTAAGCCGGTACCACCCAACACCTTTTTAGATGTTTTGCATAACCCCTCTGTCAAGTTGCCCACAAAAGAGGATTTAGTTGTTCCTGACCCGGAGGCACAATTGGTGGTGGCTCTTCATGTCATCCCAGATTGAACAGTGCCATTCTTGGCTTACATGACCCGGGGAGAGTTGCCAGCGGATGAGACTCTGGCTCGGCAGATAATCCGGTGATATAAGTCCATGATGATTTCGGATGGAGAGTTATTTCATCGCAATGTTTCTGGAGCGTTCCAACGATGTGTTTCCCCTGAAGAAGGTCAAGAAATTCTTCGTGAGATCCATGAAGGCGATTGTGGTCATCATGCCGGGTCGAAATCTTTAGTAGCCAAAGCGTTTCGTCACGGTTTTTACTGGTTGACGGCTCACGCTGACGCAGAGGATCTGGTCAGTAGATGTGATGGATGTCAAAAATTTGCACGACGAGCTCATGTGCCAGCTCAAGAGCTCCGGATGATTCCAATCACTTGGCCGTTTGTGGTTTGGGGGCTTGACATGGTGGGACCTTTCAAAAGGTCTAAGGATAAAAAGACACATCTCTTAGTGGCAATTGATAAATTTACTAAGTGGGTTGAGGCAGAGCCTGCGAGTAAGTGTGATGCGGCCACAGCGATTCAGTTCATGAAAAAAGTAATCTTCCATTTCGGTTTTCCGCACAGTATTATCACAGACAATGGCACTAATCTGTCTCAAGGAGCTATGGAAGAGTTTTGTCAGTGAGAGCACATCCGGCTTGATGTTTCTTCTGTAGCTCATCCTCAATCTAATGGTCAAGCCGAGAGAGCCAATCAGGAAATTCTGAAAGGGCTAAAACCCCGGCTTATGGTTCCATTACAGCGAACGCCAGGTTGTTGGGTAGAGGAGTTACCCTCAGTGTTATGGAGCATCAATACTACGCCCAACAGTTCTATGGGTTACACACCCTTCTTCATGGTTTATGGAGCAGAAGCAGTATTGCCCAGTGACATCCGTCATGACTTGCCCCATCTGGCGGCTTATGTTGAAGCTAACAACAATGAAAAAGCTAGATAGGATGCACTTGACTTATTAGACGAAGAAAGAGACCTAGCGGCGGCATGGTCAGCAATTTATCAACAGGACCTGCGTCGTTATCACAGGCGTCGGGTTAAGTCCAGGACTTTTCAGGAAGGCAACTTGGTGCTCCGGCTCATTCAGGATCTGTCAGATGCGCACAAGCTATCCCCGCCTTGGGAAGGACCTTTTGTGGTTAGTAATAATTTGAACAACGGGTCATATTACCTCATTGACGTTTGAGAGCATAAAGATTCATATAAGTCGGAGGAAGAGACCCGCCGGCCGTGGAACATTGCTCAACTTCGGCCATATTACACCTGAGCCACCGGCTCTCATCATGTGCATACGTTCATATTGTATATACTATGATAAGCAATAAAGTAAGACCAACGGTCTCTCTTCTTTCTAAAGACTATGCATCTTTGTTATTTCTTATTTTCAAATGACTATTAAGGAGCTGATCATATTTGAATCAAGTTTAACCTTTTTTGGTCCAGCTTATGATCGCATCCGAATCTAGCTGCAAATCTCAAGGTCACTTGGGGGCTTCCTATTCAAACATAGGTTGTATTCGAACCAAAGAGAACATAGCTGTCGTAACCCTCTTGATCGGCTCAAGGCCAAACTCACTCGGGGGCTTCTTGATCGTATCCGAATCATAGCTTAACCCCTTTTGAGTCCGACTTGGATCGTATTCGAATCAGGGTCGTTAAAAACCTCTCAAGGTCATTTGGGGGCTTCCTGTTCAAACATAGGTCATATTCGAACCAAAGAGAACATAGCTGTCGGTACCCTCTTGATCGGCGCAACGCCAAAGCCACTGGGGGCTATATGGTCGTATTCGAACCTTAGCTTAACCCCTTTGGTCCGGTTTACTGATTGTATTCGAATCAGAAACCCCTAACTTTTTGAATACCGAGTTAAAATTATGTTGCTTGCCCTTTAGTTTTTGTTGTTTCAATATTACAAATAAGTTAGCCTGGTTTTCTTCACCGGCTCAATTATTCGACAACACAGCTACCCGGGTTATTCAAGCCGGTGGTTCAAGAATCTAAAGGTACGAGCTGCTAAGATATGATGATCATTGGGTATTCAAGAAGTATTAACTTTTCATATATATATTGAATTCTCAATTTCATCATCCGGGTTATTTAAACCGGCGATATAAGGATCAACAAGTACAAGGTATGGTTCTTGCTCATATGCGCTTACTTGTTGCATTAAAGAGCTATTATTAAACCTTATCCTTTAATTGTATTTGTCTCTGCTATTTATTAAGGTAAAAGTATGGGCCGTAAATTAGGTGTTTTAAGCCCGTTTTGGTTCTAAACCGCCTTGCCAGCCTTTTTTCTTATATTCACAGGAACGAAGATTTAAACATTGCAGAGACAAATGTTAAGCAATGCATACATTAACATCTGAAACACATATTCACATATAAGTATTTTGTGCACGATGGCACAAGCAAACAGGCAGTGTTTTAGCAGCTAAGTTATTACAAGGCTTTATAAAGCCTATGAAGATGATCATTGTCCCTCCCTTGCCGGCTCAACATCTTGAATCTGCTGGAAGTTGGGTTTTGACCAGTCATAGCCATTCATGGCGACAAATTCAGCTTCGTCGTCAATCAGGCCGACCGGGTCAACCTCCGGGGCAAATGTGTCTTCTCTCACCGGTGGGATCAAGTCTGTTACTTTATATGAGGGAGGGGCCATCTTCTTATTTTCACTATCAAAACCCGGCTGATACTTGTCCACATTGGTGTCATCTCCAAGGCTAGTCGCCTGAGGCCGGACTTCACGGACACAGGCTACAAAGTCATCCTGATCAAAAGGAGACCCGTCCTCCTTCATGGTAGGATAGCCTCTTGCCACGTCCGCCGGGTCTAGATCTGGCACCCAAGCCTTGGAGCGGCTTAGGGAAGTCAAAGCTTCGGCTCACGCGCAGGAGCGTTTCACTTCTTGGAATCTGGCAGGAAGGATGGACAGCTTCTTTAGGACGTCACTGATCCGGTTAGACCCTTGATTAGTAGGAGAGATGGCAGCCAGAGCTCGTTGTGCACCGATATACAATTGTGCAGTTAAAGTATATAGCGCCTTCAGCTTAATCAACGAGTCTTGATTCAGATTCTTACTTCGCGGACCTGCATATATTTTTCATAGAGTCAGTCGGCAGATCATATTCCGGTTTGACAAGAGAAATATATGGAAGATCAAATCAGGAAGCTTACCAAAGATAGCAGCGGCCATCTGGGACACCCGACCCTTTAAAGCGTTCAGCTCGGTTGATATTTCTTTCAGAGTTGTTTCGGTTGTCTCAACTCGCCGGGTCAGAAGTATTTTCTCATCTTCCCAAGTTTTCTCTTTGGCGGCAAAGTTGGTCTTCAAATTCTCCGTCTCAGAAAGGCTTATTTGCAGTTTGGAGGTGGAAGACTTGATTTCTGATTCCTGGCTCGCTAGCCGGGTCTTTGCGTCAGTCAGTTGAGAGTTTAGTTCAGACAATGCATTATGTGAAACATTCATATAAAGTCAAGACTTGGTTTTAAATTCCAGTATCCAAATTCAAGATTCAAGTCCCAAGTACTTTACTAATAAACCACTTGGCACTTGGGGGCTAATGTATGCCAAATCAAAATTTTACAACTCTAACAACATTTTGAAGTCCCAAGTCCTTTACAAAGTAATAGCACTTGGCACTTGGGGGCTAATGTACGCAGTTCAGCAAGTTTATCAAGGATAAACCGGAATGTTAAGTATTTTGCAGATGGTTTTGAAATTCTGAAGTACCGATTCATTAATGATCAAAATAAACTGGTACTTGGGGACTACGGGTGAAGTCTTGTTCTATCAATATTAGGCAAAGATTCAGAGGTAAAGGTCTCGGCCTATATTTTAAGTCTATAGGTTATTCCGTTCCTCTCATAATCTACAGACTTGGGGGCTGAAGGAATATTGGTAACCCGGAAACAACGTACCTCATATTTCAACTGAAGCTGCTTGACCATCTCGATCTTAGACTCACGACTGGAATGTACATGACTGAGATAGCCGGATAAGATATCACTAGCATTAAGACGGTCGTAGTTGGCAACATCAAAGCGAACCTTTTGCCTCTCCAATGCTTCCTGCTTAGCTGTGCACCGAGCCAACACCGTTGGGTTCCCCGGCTCAACAAAGCGGCTCCCAGTAATCTGAACATCTTCAGCAGGTGGAGACGGCGGGTTGGTTGAGCTTGACGGTCCAGTTGTGGAAGGATTCATGGTGGCTTCATCAAGGAACGGCTCCGGAGGATTTGCTTCATTGTTAATAGGCGGGTGTTCTGGAGCGTTAGCCAAGGGAGAAGGCGGCCTAGCCGGTTCAGACGATAGCACTGGCGGGTCTTCCACCGGTTTAGCCACCTTCGATTTCTTGGATTTAGCCTGGCCACTAAGGAATAAAATTGCAGAATTGTCAGCATAAAGATACAATTGAGCAACCTGGAAGAAAGGAGGAGTTCTGATTACCCAGGAGCATTCTTGAAAGCCGGAAATTGGGTTTGTGATGAGTCACCGGAATAACGAGACACCTCCTGAAAAGATAAAGGAAAGAGTTAAAAGAAATGTAAGGAGCAGGATTTATTAAAATGAGTTAAAGACAGTAATAAATAAACCTCGTTCGGGCGTTTCCGAGGGGTCTGTTGCAGGACAACAGCTGGCTCATCTTCAATTCCAACTTCACGGCGGCTTTCATGTTGCTGTTTTTTCAAATGAAAGTTGGGATCCAAGTGAGCTAAGGGGTTAGAAAACCTTACTTTACGGATCACTCGTCGAACTTTGTGTCTTGGTAAGGGCTCTGAGTCGGAGGAAATGATAGTTACCTCTACTTCCTCGGCCTGACTGGCCCCAGTATCATCCTGGTAAGGATCAGTTTCAATAAGATTGTTAAAAAATTGGCCAAGGGAGTCAAGGGCTACCTCCGAGTCAGACGTGTCATCAAGTTTCATTAAATCTTCAGCAGTGGTTTTCTTCTTCTTCTTCTTCTTTGATCTCCGGGTTGATTTCTTGGCGTTCATGGCGGCGAGTTTCGCCTTCTTGGCAGCTTCGTGATCATATTTCACTTTCCAAAAGTCAGAATTGGCCTACAAAGACAAGAGGAAGGATCAATAGTAAACAAATACGGCTGGAAAAAATACAAAGGAAAAAATATCAGCATATTCTTACTACTGGTACCGGGTTAAGCTTACAAAAGGGACTTAACCCAACAACACTGCAATCTTCATATTGCGCATTTACCAAAAGGTTTGACATTGCGACAATGTCCTCTTTAGTTAGATCAACCAGGGTATGACGGAGAGAATCATCCGATTCTCCACCATATTCATACATCAATTTTGAATGATGGCTTAATGGGATAATCCGCCATGAGATCCAGCAGCGGGTTAGATCGACTCCGGTTAAACCGTTCCCCAACAAACCGTTGAGTCTTCTGATAGATGGAAGCAACTTCTTGCATTCAGCAACGGTAAGTTTATCTGGCAGAGCGAACTTGGAGTCAAGACGATCGGGGCGGTAACCCGGCAGTGGCTTCTCATTGGCGGGTGAGATGTCCTGACAGTAAAACCAGGTTTGATTCCAATCCTTTGGGTGACTTGGCAAAACTATGAGAGGGAAGACAGCACCCTGCCGGCGCTGAATAGAGATGCCTCCAAGCTCTAAACTAAGGTTGTTGGTGCACTCATTTTGCCGGTTCAGATAGAAGTATTCTCTAAATAGTTCCACAGTCGGCTCTTGCTGAAGATATACCTCACAGAGCAATTGGTAGTTACAAATATTGGATATGGAATTGGGCCTAATGTCCTGAGCATGAAGTTTGAAAAATTGAAGAACTTCTCTGAAAAACTTTGAACCGGGCGGTGAGAAGCCCCGGTTCATGTGGTCAGTAAAGACGACCACTTCGCCGTCTTTGGGATTTGGTCGTTCTTCTTCCGAGTCAGGAGCACAATAAGACATGATGTTTTTTGAGGGCAGAAACTCAATGAGGAAGAACTCTTTTAAATGCTCCTCGGTTATGGTTGAGGGGACCCAGTTGCAGATGGTGGGTGTCTTTGACGGCATGATGTGCAAGGGACTAAAAAAGAAAAAACAACTTGTCGGTTCAGTTTACGGCCAAATTAACAGTTGAAGGTGTAAAACAAGTAACGGCGGCTTAACTAAGGTCTAATGACATATATGGAAAAGAAAGCCGGAATGGTAAGCCACCATGACTACAGATTTTATCAGAAAGCAGATTCAGCTAAGTGTTGGTATAAACAAGTTTCACCAAGCTATCATTATTATTTTGGATCAAATGGTTGTTCCAAAAAGGAAATATTCTAGACCTAAAAACCTAGTACAGATGAGTTCGTCGACTGTAAAGAAGCATCTATGCAGGTAAAAGGGATCTACTAATGTCAAAAATGAATGCCAAACATCTACCGTGCGACTCATATCTCTTTTTTGGATCAAACGAAGCTGCGGAGGATGAACTGCCAGGAAAGTTCATGAAGAACGATGAAGAACACCGACGAACTCGCAAAAGCCCTAATGCAGATCTAAAAAGATTGAGAAGGCGAGACTTACGGGTGCGGATTCGCTGCGGAGGCTCGTCACGTTTCTCTGGACAAGTCAGGTTGATGCAGCGGCCTGAGGAGGAGATGAGGAGATCTGCGGCAGCGGCGGCGGCAGAGCTCGAGCGGCAGCGAAGCAGTGAGAGGAGGAAGATGACCGAAGGGGGAGAATGAAAAAGACCTAAGCGGTACCTATTTATAAGGGAGTAAGCGAACAGGCGGGCACGAAAATCAATGAGACCCGAATAATGATTATCCAAAATAAACGGACGCCTCGATTCTTGGAAGGCATTAAAAAATGAAAGATCCATTGGAAGATGACGCCATGAAGGTTTTTTGTGTTTCCAAAAGATGACGTCACGGCGGGTTACAGAAGTTTTCACACAGAGGATGGATTCCACCTAAGTATTGAAGATTGACAGAGAACAAAGTTCAAAGTCAACCTGGGGCCTAATGTTGGGGATATTACTACCGGCATGACCCACCCAGGAGGGGCCGGGTCAGCCCTAATGGCGGGTTACATAAGAAGCCCAATATACATTCAAGATGATAGGTTATGAAACATATAGAAGGCCCAAAGGCCTGGGGCCGGCTTAAGGCCTGATATTGTAAACCGCCATATGTAAGGAAAGACTTGTAAAGAAAGGCATGTAAAGGAAGTCACCGAGCCAGACACGTTATAAGCCGGCCGAGACTCTATAGGCCACCAGGCGTCAACCCGTGTATATAAGGGGACGACCCGGTGGCGGTTTAGGGGAGAGACAACCAAGTCAATAACCAAGCTAGCGAGTTAAGCCTCTTGGAGATCGAAACCTCAGCAATACTAATCCCAACTAGACGTAGGCTTTTACCTTCATCGTAAGGGGCCGAACTAGTATAAAAACGAGCCCTATGACTAAGTCCTTGCTCTAGGACATCTGTCGTGTCAATTCCACGACACTTGTAAAGATGGCATGGCATACTTCAAAACACATGTAGGGCTCAAGTTCATAGGAGGCACACATTAATCATGGCAAAAATAACAAATGTCCAAACTCTGATAAGAATCTGAAACTAACATTGCATAGCACTCTTGCAACAACATTTAGGGCATCAAGATGAGCTCAAATGAACATGGTGCAATGGTATGAAATGAAGTACTCGTCGAGACGAACAATTTGATATGCTACACGCCCAAAACGGAGCCACGGATGCAGAGTTATGATGCGAAGGAAAACGCTAAAATCAACTGTGACTAGGGAAAAAAGTCAACCTCTCCAGATCAGATCTAGGGTTTGCACGTGGATCGAGGCGCTCGCTAGAGTTCGTCGCCGGACTTGACGGAGAGGGGCGGTGCCGGTGCCGGTGAGGAGAGGGGCCCGGGGCGGCGGACGGGCGCCGGCGGGGCCGGATCCGGCGGAGGGCGGCGGGCAGCAGGCGTTGGCAGCGCCGGCGAGAGGCGTGGCCGGCCGGGCGGCGTGCGGCAAGGTCGCCGGACAGCGACGGCAGCTGGCGGCGGTCGCGGCGAGG
>NC_041388.1:136199744-136261038 GCF_002162155.2 Triticum dicoccoides | reverse complement strand
TGAGGAGGGGGCGACCTCGGGGCGTGGCCCGAGTCGGACGCGGGGAGGGCCAGCGATGGGCCAGGCGGGCCGGCGGCGCTGGGGCGGCGGCCGGGCCACGTGGCGGCTCCCGATTGGGCGCAGACGGCGGCGGGGAGGTGTCCGGCTAGGTGGCGGACATGTCCGGCGGCGGAGGAGCGGATTTTTAGGGTTAGGGTAGGAAGGGATCCGGAAATTTCGGGGGGGGGAGGTATATATTTATAGGTAGAGGGAGCTAGGAGGCTCCAAATTGAGCACGGTTTTTGGCCACGCGATCGTGATCGAACGACCTATATGATGGAGGAGGTTTAGGTGGGTTTTGGGCCACTTTGGAGGGGTGTTGGGCTGCAACACACACGAGGCCTTTTCGGTCCCTCGGTTAACCGTTGGAGTATCAAACGAAGTCCAAATGGCACAAAACTTGACAGGCGGTCTACCGGTAGTAAACCAAGGCCGCTTGGCAAGTCTCAGTCCAATCCGAAAATGTTTGACCCCCGCACACGAAAAGAGGTAGAAAGGGACACCGGAGGACATAGGAGCGCCGGAATGCAAAACGGACAACGGGGAAAATGCTCGGATGCATGAGACGAACACGTATGCAAATGCGATGCACATGATGACATGATATGAGATGCATGACAAAGACAAAAGCACACAAAGACAAAAACCCGACAACGAGGAAATATCATAACTTAGTGCCGAAAATGGCAAGAGTTGGAATACAAAAATGGCAGGTTACATACGGGGTGTTACAACACTCCACCACTACGAAAGGATCTCGTCCTGAGATCTAGGACTGGAAAAACTCCGGGTACTCAGAACGGAGGTGATCCTCACGTTCCCAGGTGGCTTCACGGTTGGAATGATGTGACCACTTGACTTTCAGGAATTTGATAGACTTGTTGCAAGTCTTGCGCTTAGTTTCTTCAAGAATAGCAACTGGGTGCTCATGATAAGACAGTTCTTCTTGGAGATCAATCTCTTTGAAGTTGACGGTGCGGTCAGGAGTCTTGAAACACCTGCGGAGCTGAGACACATGAAACACGTCGTGCACGTTTGCAAAGTTGGATGGAAGTTCAAGTTGATAGGCTAGATCACCTCTTTTGCCAATGATCTTCAAAGGACCGACATATCTAGGGGCAAGCTTCCCTTTGATACCGAAGCAACGAGTACCTTTCATTGGAGAGACGTGGAGGTAGACATGATCTCCGATCTCGAAAGCCAAGTCACGATGCTTGCTATCATAGTAACTCTTCTGGCGCGATTGCGCGGCTTTGAGATTTTCATGAATGACTTTGCAGATTTCTTGAGCCTCTGTGATCAAGTCATTGCCAAGAAGTTGGCGTTCACCAGTCTCTGACCAGTTAAGAGGAGTATGGCACTTCCTGCTATAGAGAAACTCGAATGGGGCCTTGCCCGAACTCACTTGGAAGCTGTTGTTGTAGGAGAACTCGGCATATGGAAGACAATCTTCCCACTTCATACCGAAAGAAATGACACAAGCTCTGAGCATATCTTCAAGAATCTTATTTACTCGCTCGACTTGGGCACTAGTTTGAGGATGAAAGGCTGTGCTGAAGCGAATGTTGGTGCACATGGCCTTCTGAAAAGAATCCCAGAACTTAGAGGTGAAGATGCTCCCATGATCTGAAGATATCAACTGCGGAATGCCGTGCAGGGAGACAATCCTGGAGGTATATAGCTCTGCCAACTGAGCTGCTGTGATAGATTCTTTGATAGGAAGAAAATGAGCCACTTTCGTAAGCTTGTCGATGACAACGAAGATAGCATCATTGCCACGCTTGGACTTTGGAAATCCAGTCACGAATTCCATCTCAATATGGTCAAACTTCCATTCTGGAATGGCAAGAGGTTGGAGGAGACCATCTGGTTGTTGGTGTTCTGCTTTCACTCTTCTGTAGACATCACATTCGTTCACGAACTGAGCAATCTCACGCTTCATTCGAGACCACCAATACGACTTCTTGAGGTCCTGGTACATGTTTGTACTTCCAGGGTGGATAGAGAGGAGTGAATTGTGAGCCTCATTCATAATGACTTTACGAAGGTCACCCTTAGGAACAACAATGTGATCCTCGAAGAATAGAGTATCCTTGTCATCAAGACGATAGCACTTATCTTGGGTTGACTCTTGGCAATCCCAATCTTCACCTTCTTCACCATAGCATCAAGAAGTTGAGCCTCGCCAATCTGATCTTCCAAAGTAGGAGAGACTTGGAGGTTGGCAAGGAATCCTTGAGGAACAACTTGAAGATTGAGTTTGCGGAAAGCTTCACAAAGCTCCAGTTGGTAAGGCTTGAGAATCAAACTGTTGAAGTAAGCTTTCTTGCTCAATGCGTCAGCAACTACATTGGCCTTGCCTGGAGAATATTCAATACTCGGATTATACTCTTGAATCATTTTGACCCAACGAGTCTTCCTGAGGTTTAGGTTTGGCTGAGTGAAGACGTACTTGAGGCTCTTATGATCAGTGAAGATGTCCACTTTTCTTCCCAACAAGAGATGTCTCCATGTTAAAAGAGCATGGACAACTGCCACCAACTCGAGGTCATGAGTGGGGTAGTTCTTTTCGTTGGGCTTCAACTGGCAAGAGGTATAGGCCACAACTTCCTTCTCTTGCATCAACACTGCACCGAGACCTTGAAGGGAAGCATCACAGAAGACCTTGAACGGTTTGGATTCATCAGGAGGAGTCAGAACTGGAGCAGTGACTAACTTCTCTTTCAGGGTGTTGAAAGCGATGTCACATTCAGGCGATCAGACGTACTTCACATGCTTCGGGAGAAGGTTGGAAAGAGGCTTCATGATCTTAGAGAAGTTCTCGACGAACCTTCGACAATAGCTTGCGAGCCCAAGGAAGCTGCAGAGTTGCTTCACATTCTGAGGTGGTTCCCAATTCACAATTGTAGACACTTTCTCAGGATTAATAGCTATGCCCTTGGCGGAGATCATATGCCCAAGGTAGAGAACCTCATCGAGCCAAAACTCGCACTTTGAAAATTTCGCATAGAACTGATGTTCTTTGAGTTTATCCAGCACCAATCTCAAATGCTTGGCATGGTCCTCCTTGTTCTTGGAAAAGACCAAAATGTCATCGAGGTAGACCAAGACGAAGTCATTTGTGTAGGCGTTGAAGATGAAGTTCATCATGCGAGAAAAAGTTGGAGGAGCATTGACAAGGCCGAAAGACATGACAGTGTATTCATATGAACCATAGCTTGTTCTGAATGTTGTCTTGGGGATATCTTCTTCACGAATATGAATCTGATGATATCCCATACGGAGATCAATCTTGGAGAATACTTGAGCACCTTTGAGTTGTTCAAAAGGCTCATTGATGTTGGGAAGTGGGTAATTGTTCTTTATAGTCTTCTTGTTCAATGGACGGTAGTCGACACAAAGTCGGTCCGTTCCATCCTTCTTCTTGAAGAAAAGAACACCACAACCCCATGGAGAAGAACTTGGTCGGATGAGACCCATACGCTCTTGAATATCGAGTTGCTTCTTCAGCTCCTTCAACTCTTCCGGTCCAAGCTTGTAAGGACGTTTGCAAACAGGTTTTGTGCCAGGCTCAAGATCGATGACGAATTCAACTGGCCGGTGCGGAGGCATTCCTGGAAGCTCTTCTGGAAAGACGTCTTGATACTCACAAACGACTGGAATCTGAGAGATGGCATCCAGCTCGCCCTTCTCATTGAGAGAAAATAGTCGAATGGTATTATCACGAGCGGCAAAGACGATTACATCCTCAAACGAATGTGTCAGTTGAATCTGCCTGGCAGCACAATCAAGTTGAGCCTTGTGCTTAGAAAGCCAGTCCATTCTGAGAATAAGATCAATATCCGAGTTACCAAGGACCATTGGAGAAGACAGAAACTTATAGTCGCCCAACGTGATAGAAACTTCCGGAACCACGTAGCTTGCATGCAAGCATTTACCCGGTGAGACAACTGCTAATGGTCAATGCAAATCTTGGAAAACCAACTCATGCTTAGATGCAAATGGTCTCGACATGAAACAATGCGATGCACCAGTGTCAAAAAGAACTTTTGCAGGGATATCGTTAACAGGAAGGTTACCCATAATCACATCTGACGAGTCCTCTGCCTGAGTTGTGTTCATCATGTTGACCTTTGCAAACTTGGGATTATGCTTGACCACTGCGGTGCTAGCAGATCTCACAGGAGGAGGAGGAGGAAGACGCCTCTGATTGAAGCATTTGTTGGCATAGTGACCCTTTTGCTGACACTTGTTGCACATGACCTCTGAAAGCGGACGGTGATACGCAGCACTTGATGTTGGAGCATGAGACGAAGTCTTGTTCTGAAAGCCTGGGTTGGGTGGGTGGGAAGATCCATTGCCACCTTTGCTCTTCTGCTGATAAGGCTGACAGAACGGAGGAGGAGGAGGCAACCAATACTTTTGTTTCTTAGATGCCACTTGAGTTGAGGAAGAAGGAGTTGCATCCCTGACTCACTTCTTGGAAGCATCGCACTTGAGCTGAGCAGTCTCTTGTTTCAGTGCCATGTTGTAAAACTCATCGTACTTCTACGGCTCAAAAAGCACGAGAGCTAGTTGGAGATCTTCTCTGAGGCCACCTCTAAACTGATAAATCATGCTCTTCTCGTCAGGGACGTCTTGCTTAGCGAAACGAGCGAGCTTCTGGAACATGATGTTATACTTGTAAACAAACAAGCTGCCTTGCTTCAGATTGCGGAACTCCTCACGCTTGCTCTCAACAACACTCTGAGGAATGTGGTGAGCTTCGAAGTTTTGACGGAATTCATCCCAGGTAATCACACAACCTCCTCTAGAATCTTTGTATTGCTGATACCACTCAGCAGCTTGGTCTTTGAGTTGGAACGAGGCAAACTTGACAAACTCCTCAGGCCTGACGTTGCTGCACTAGAAATGCTTGCAGATATCCACAAGCCAATCATTAGCGTCTGTTGCATCGACACAGTTACTGAAGGTCTTTGGCTAGTTTGCGAGGAACTAGTTGAGTGTAGCAAACTAATTCTGAAAGTTGCCATGGCCTTGATTTCCTTGGTTGCGCTCTTGCAAGAGTTGCATGAGCATCTGCGTGTTTGCATTGGTAGCGGCCATCACAGCTTTCCATGACTTCGGAGGTGGAGGTGGTGGTGGCAGTTCAGGATTCTGACGCGTTGGAGGAGCCATCCTGAAGAGGGTGACATCCGTTAGCATCTTGACAGACATATATTCAAGCTGAATCAAATGGATTGAAATTGCAACATATAGTCTTAACATCCGAACAAAATGAACGAATGAATTCCAATTGAAATGGTCACACTTCCATAAATTGAGAAGCCACTTAGATAGAGGTAGAAGAATAAAACAACAAGGTACGGACAAGAACAAATACTTGGTAAGGATTACCCAATCACAAACCAAATATCCGCTGAAGAAATACTAGAGCTACATGAATTCCCACCTATTAAACTCCTGAAATTCTCCCGGTTATGCAATCGGGTGTTGGGGATACAGGGGAAGCATAATATCTCACCCAAAGCTAGCAATTCCTACATCCAGCTGTATCCATCCTTCAACACATAACCAAGAAACCTTCGGAAATCATTTACCTCAACCTTCGAAAAGCATCCGTTATACGAGTTATGGTGATACTCCCGAACTCCCGCCCCAGTACTGGGTGGCGTCGAGGTTATCTCACCAACAACTGCATAAAAGAGATTTTCAACGTCGGCGAACTCAGGTATTCCAGAATTGCAACGATAAAATTGTGACGACAACACCTCGAAGCTCAACTCCCCGGGACACTGCCACAACCCCTAAATGTAAGGAGGCACCAAGAACAATGTTCTCGTCACAAAACCATCGGAACGATTCCAAGATACCCGTGTGATCCTAAAAAAATTAGTGAAATTTGAGAAGAGAAGAGTCAAAACTCTACGTCAAGATGCCTCACCAGAGCGACGAAGGGACTGAGGAGTAAAAAGAATCCTACTCTCCGATATATATAATCCTAAATGACTCAAAAAAATTCTAGACTCAACAACGCTAACAATTCGATCAAGCAGGGGGGCTCCTAAGTCAGGGAAGGCTCTGATTACCAACTTGTAACGCCCACGATGCGGCTATATCTCCCACGTGTCGAAGCACGACTTAGAGGCATAACCGCATTGTAAGCAATGTCGCAAGTGGGGTAATCTTCACACAACCCATGTAATGAATAAGGAAAAGAGGTACATAGTTGGCTTACAATCGCCACGTCACACAATAGCATAAATAACATTACATTCATCCAGATACAATCAAGGTCCGACTACTGAACCAAAATAAAGACAACCCCAAATGCAACAAAGTCCCTGGTCGCCCCAACTGGGCACCACTACTGATCGTCTAGAAAGGAAACATAGTATCGTCCTGAGTCCTCATCAAACTCCCACTTGAGCTCAGTCGAATCTCCTGGAGCGGTATCATCGGTCCCTGCATCTGGTTTTTGGAAGTAATATGTGAGTCACGGAGACTCAGTAATCTCACACCCTTGCCATCAAGACTATTTAAGCTTATAGGAAGGGTAAAAGGTATGAGGTGGAGCTGCAACAAGCACTAGCATATATGGTGGCTAACATATGCGAAATGAGAGCGAGAAGAGAAGGCAAAGGCACGGTCGATAAACTATGATCAAGAAGTGATCCTAGAACAACCTATGTTTAAACATAACACAAGACTATGTCCTCTTCCCGGACTCCGCCGAAAAGAGACCATCACGGCCACACACACTGTTGATTCATTTTAATTAAGCTAAGATTCAGGTTTTCTACAACCGGCCATTAACAAATTCCCGTCTGCCCATAACCGCGGGCACGGCTTTCGAAAGTTCAAATCCCTGCAGGGGTGTCCCAACTTAGCCCATCACAAGCTCTCATGGTCAATGAGGATATTCCTTCTCCCAAGACAACCCGATCAGACTCAGAATCCCGGTTACAAGACATCTCGATAATGGTAAAACTAAACCAACAAAGCCACCCGAATGTGCCGACAAATCCCGATAGGAGATGCACATATCTCGTTCTCAGGGCACAACGGATGAGACTAGCTACGAGTAAAACCAACCCTCAAGTTTCCCCGAGGTGGCCCCGCAGGCAGCTCAGTTCGGACCAACACTCAGAGGAGCACTGGCCCGGGGGTTTAAAATAAAGATGACCCTTGAGTCCGCGAAACCCAAGGGAAAAGGCTAGGTGGCAAATGGTAAAACCAAGGTTGGGCCTTGCTGGAGGATTTTTATTCAAGGCGAACTGTCAAGTGGTTCCCATTATAACCCAACCGTGTAAGGAACGCAACATCAAGGAACATAACACCGGTATGACAGAAACTAGGGCGGCAAGAGTGGAACAAAACACCAGGCATAAGGCCGAGCCTTCCACCATTTACCAAGTGTATAGATGCATTAAATTAAACAAGATAATATAATGATATCCCAACAATAAACATGTTCCTACAAGGAACAAACTCCAATCTTCACCTGCAACTAGCAACGCTATAAGAGGGGCTGAGCAAAGCGGTAACATAGCCAAACAATGGTTTGCTAGGACAAGGTGGGTTAGAGGTTTGACATGGCAATATGGGAGGCATGATAAGCAAGTGGTAGGTATCGTAGCATATGCATAGCAAAAGAGCGAGCATCTAGCCAGCAAAGATAGAAGTGATTTCGAGGGTATGGTCATCTTGCCTGCAAAGTTCTCCGAGTTGACGTTAGCTTGATCCTCGTAAGCTTACTCAACGGGTTCCTTGATCACGTACTCGTCTCCCGGCTCTACCCAAAGCAAGAACACAAGCAAAGGGAGACACAATCAACCACGTGCAATGCACAAGCAACATGATGCAAAACATGGCATGATATGCGGGATGCGATATGCGATGCATATGCATGTCTTGGAAAGGAAAGATTGAACCTGTCCTCAACTTGGAAAACCAAGAGTTCCACTGGAAAGAGGAGTTGATTTCGGTCGAAAACGATATAAAGATCACCGGAATCGGATGCACGGTTTGCAAATGGCAAGCAAAACAAATATGGCACCGATCTGCGATTAACAGCACGAGGCCATCTAAATGCATCAAGAACAACAAGCTACTGCACTCTAACATGACAACAAAGCACATGGAAGGGGTCCACTCAAGATGCTTGACAAAAGATGAACACTGAGCTACGGCTAATTCACTCAATGGCAGGTTCAAACAAGCATGGCAAAAGTGCAAAAGATATCAGGTTACAGGCTTAGTGAAAATAACATGTCAGGAATTTAACATCAGGAAGCAATGTTTAGAGCAAGATAACAACAAGCTACAAGGACATATCATGGCAAAGCAAGGCATGGCATGAAGCTACTCAAAGCATAAAACAAAATTCCCTTACTGACCATAAGCCAAAAGGGATCAGAAAATACAATGGCAACCCTGTGAACATAGCAATTACCGTTAACAGATTCAGACTTAGAAAACTAGAACATGGCAAAACAGATATTAAGTAGGCATGTTTGCGAGCTCGATGCACTCACCACAAGGCATTGCATGACAAACTAAGCATACACTCAGCAAGTAGACATGGCATAGAAGCTAAACATGGCAAGAACAACCTCATAGCATGCATGGATCAACTACAACAACCTCGACAAAATTGCTTAACATGTAAACATTCTTCCAGGAACATTTTATAACAAAAGTAGAGCTGGATTGAGTCAAGCTAGGGTGCTCCATAATTGCAAACAAAGACACGGATGGAAAGAGCACAACAATATCTACAAAACATCCTTACTGATCATGCTCAAAAGAGGCATGGATCACTCTATAGCAACAAGAATACGTGGCATAAATAATATTAACAGGGAAAAGACTTAGAAGATTTCTAAGTCCCTGAAATCAGCAACATTACGAGGGCTACTTTGCATGCTTGTGCTAGTCACCACAGAGATCGCAAAAATACATGGCATACACCCCTATAAAGATGGCATGGCATACTTCAAAACACATGTAGGGCTCAAGTTCATAGGAGGCACACATTAATCATGGCAAAAATGACAAATGTCCAAACTCTGATAAGAATCTGAAACTAACATCGCATAGCACTCTTGCAACAGCATTTAGGGCATCAAGATGAGCTCAAATGAGCATGGTGCAATGGTATGAAATGAAGTACTCGTCGAGACGAACAATTTGATATGCTACACGCCCAAAACGGAGCCACGGATGCAGAGTTATGATGCGAAGAAAAACGCTAAAATCAACTGGGACTAGGGCAAAAAGTCAACCTCTCCATATCATATCTAGGGTTTGCACGCGGATCGAGGCGCTCGCCGGAGTTCGTCGCCGGACTTGAGGGAGAGGGGCGGTGCCGGCGAGGAGAGGGACCCGGGGCGGCGGACGGGCGCCGGCAGGGCCGGATCCGGCGGCGGGCGGCAGGCGTTGGCGGCGCCGGCGAGAGGCGTGGCCGGCCGGGCGGCGGGCGGCGAGGTCGCCGGACGGTGACGGCGGCTGGCGGCGTTTGCGGCGAGGCCACGGGGGCCGGCGATGGCGGTGGCGGCGCCGGGCGGTGAGGAGGGGCGACCGCAGGGCGCGGCCCGAGTCGGACGCGGGGAGGGCCAGCGATGGGCCAGGCGGCGGCCGGGCCACGTGGCGGCTCCCGATTGGGCGCGGACGGCAGAGGCGAGGTGTCCGGCTAGGTGGCGGACATGTCCGGCGGCGGAGGAGCGGATTTTTAGGGTTAGGGTAGGAAGGGATCCAGAAATTTCGGGGGGAGGTCTATATTTATAGGTAGAGGGAGCTAGGAGGCTCCAAATTGAGCACGGTTTTTAGTCACACGATCGTGATCGAACGACCTAGATGATGGAGGAGGTTTAGGTGGGTTTTGGGCCACTTTGGAGGGGTGTTGGGCTGCAACACACACGAGGCCTTTTTGGTCCCTCGGTTAACCGTTGGAGTATCAAACGAAGTCCAAATGGCACAAAACTTGACAGGCGGTCTACCGGTAGTAAACCAAGGCCACTTGGCAAGTCTTGGTCCAATCCAAAAACGTTTAACCCCCGCACACGAAAAGAGGTAGAAAGGGACACCGGAGGACATAGGAGCGCCGGAATGCAAAACGGACAACTGAGAAAATGCTTGGATGCATGAGACGAACACGTATGCAAATGTGATGCACATGATGACATGATATGAGATGCATGATAAAGACAAAAGCACACGAAGACAAAAACCCGACGACGAGGAAATATCATAACTTAGTGCCGGAAATGGCAAGAGTTGGAATACAAATATGGCAGGTTACATACGGGGTGTTACACTGGCTACCATTTCCGAAGACCGGAAACATCCGATGATAGACCGACTACTATTGCCGCTATAGTTATCTGTTGGCGCGTCAAACGGACTCCGAATGCGATGAAACTTGGCAGGCGGCCTATCTACACTAAAACAACACCGCATGCCAACTTTCAACCCATTCTGAGAACATTTTCTGGCCACTTATAAAATACTATTTTGGACATGTTGCGGGCGCGTGCAAGTGTGTCTGGGCTAAGAACGGACAACGGAAAGAACAAGGAGACCGGGACGGATGCAAGTTTTAAAAACATGATGATGCAATGCAGATGATGACATGGCAAGATGCAACACGTAAGCGAAAAACAAGGCAACAACAGCGAATAACTGGAAGACACCTGGCGCAACGGTCTCGGGGCGTTACAACTTGAGTGATTATATGGCTAATGTTAAAGGTGAACTTAAACTTATTAGTAAACATGCTTCTATGGTTACCACTCAAGTAGAACAAGTACTTAAAGCTCAGAATGATTTTCTCAATGAACTAAATAATAAAAATGATTTTGCTGTTAGAGTGGCTACTAGAACTGGTAAAAGGACTCAGGAACCTTTGTATCCTGAAGGCCATCCTAAGAGAATTGAGCAAGATTGTCAGAGAAATATTATTGATGCACCTAGTCCTTCTAAAAGGAAGAAAAAGAACACCGATAGGACTTTGCATGCTTCTAGTGAACCTGTTGATGACACACCTGAGAATCCCAATGATATTTCTATTTCGGATGCTGAAACACAATCTGGTGATGAACATGAACCTAGTGATAATGTTAATAATGATGTTCATGTTGATGCTCAACCTAGCAATAATAATGATGTAGAGATTGAACCTGCTATTGATCTTGATAACCCACAATCAAAGAATCAATGTTATGATAAGAGAGACTTTGTTGCTAGGAAGCACGGTAAGGAAAGAGAACCATGGGTTCAGAAAACCATGCCTTTTCCTCCTAAACCATCCAAGAAAAAAGATGATGAGGATTTTGAGCACTTTGCTGAAATGATTAGACCTATCTTTTTGCGTATGCGTTTGACTGATATGCTCAAAATGAATCCTTATGCTAAGTATATGAAAGAAATTGTTACTAATAAAAGAAAGATACCGGAAGCTGAAATTTCCACCATGCTTGCTAATTATACTTTTAAAGTTGGAATACCAAAGAAACTAGGAGATCCAGGAGTACCCACTATACCATGCTCCATTAAAAGAAACTATGTTAAAACTGCTTTATGTGATCTTGGGGCCGGTGTTAGTGGTATGCCTCTCTCTTTATATCATAGACTAGATTTGAATAAGTTGACACCTACTGAAATATCTTTGCAAATGGCTGACAAATCAACTGCTATACATGTCGGTATTTGTGAGGATGTGCCTCTTTTGGTTGCAAACGTTACTATTTTAACGGACTTTGTTACTCTTGATATTCTCGAGGACGATAGTATGTCTATTATTCTTGGAAGACCCTTTTTGAATACTGCAGGGGCTGTTATTGATTGCACCAAGGGCAATGTCACTTTTCATGTTAATGGCAATGAGCATACGATACACTTTCCGAGGAAACAACCTCAAGTCCATAGTATAAATTATATTGGAAAAATTCCATCGATTATTTTTGGAGGTTTTGAATTTCCTCTTCCTACTGTCAAGAAGAAATATGATATTCTTATTATTGGGGATGTGCATATCCCTTTGAGGTAACCTAGTGTTATTCGAAAATTCTCCGGTTCCATGTTATTCGGAATGGGTTTGTTAACAAGACCTGATCAACCTTGTTAATGGATTCCTTTTGATGAGCATGAGATGGATGAATTTAGAAAACACAACTCTCTGTACCCTCTTTTTACTTTCTGTTATTTATATTAAATAAAGAAAAAATAGTAATTTTTGTCTGTTATTTGAATTATCCATGCAATAAAAAATACCCCGAAAATAAAAGTTCTCCAAATGCCCTGAAATTTAAATATGATTTTTTCTATAATATTTTAGAATATCTCGCACTGAAAACACAACAGGGGGAGCAAGCACCTAGCCACGAGGGTGGAGGGCGCGCCCACCCCCCTGGGCGTGCCCCCTGCCTCGTGGGCCCATGGTGCCTCCCCTCCACTTATTCCAGCTACCACACACTCCTTCTTCCTCCCACAAACACCACTAACTAGCTCAAACCTGAGTCCAAGCTCATTTTGCTGCCATTTTCGATCTCCTTGCTCAAAGCACCTCTCACAAAACTGCTTTGGGGGTTTGTTCCTGTTGGGGAAAGTTGCAGAAAACAAAAAAATTCCTATGTTTCACCAAGATCAATCTATGGAGTCAACTAGCAACGAGAGGAGAGTGCATCTACATACCCTTGTAGATCGCGAGCGGAAGCGTTCAAGAGAACGGGGTTGAGGGAGTCGTACTCGTCGTGATCCAAATCACCGGAGATCCTAGCGCCGAACGGACGGCACCTCCGCGTTCAACACACGTACGGAGCGGATGAAGTCTCCTCCTTCTTGATCCAGAAAGGGGGGAGGAGAGGTTGACGGAGATCCAGCAGCACGACGGCGTGGTGGTGGATGCAGCAATGATCGCAGCAGGGCTTCGCCGAGCTTCTGCGAGAGGGAGAGGTGTAGCAGGGGAGAGGGAGGCGCCCAGGCTTCAGGTGCGGCTGCCCTCCCTCCCCCCCTCCTTTATATAGGCCCCCTAGGGGGTGCGCCGGCCCTAGGAGATGGGATCTCCTAGGGGGGGTGCCGGCCAAGGGGGTGGAGTGCCCCCCAAGGCAAGTGGAGGCGCCCCCTCCCCTAGGGTTCCCAACCCTAGGCGCATGGGGGGCCCAAGGGGGGGCGCACCAGCCCACTATGGGCTGGTTCCCTCCCCACTTCAGCCCATGGGGCCCTCCGGGATGGGTGGCCCCACCCGGTGGACCCCCGGGACCCTTCCGGTGGTCCCGGTACAATACCGTTGACCCCCGAAACTCTCCCGATGGCCGAAACTGCACTTCCTATATATAATTCTTCACCTCCGGACCATTCCGGAACTCCTCGTGATGTCCGGGATCTCATCCGGGACTCCGAACAACTTTCGGGTTACTGCATACTCATATCTCTACAACCCTAGCGTCACCGAACCTTAAGTGTGTAGACCCTACGGGTTCGGGAGACATGTAGACATGACCGAGACGACTCTCTGGTCAATAACCAACAGTGGGATCTGGATACCCATGTTGGCTCCCACATGCTCCTCGATGATCTCATCGGATGAACCACAATGTCGAGGATTCAAGCAACCCCATATACAATTCCCTTTGTCAATCGGTACGTTACTTACCCGAGATTCGATCGCCGGTATCCCAATACCTCGTTCAATCTCGTTACCGGCAAGTCACTTTACTTGTACCGTAATGCATGATCCCGTGACCAGACACTTGGTCACTTTGAGCTCATTATGATGATGCATTACCGAGTGGGCCCAGAGATACCTCTCTGTCATATGGAGTGACAAATCCCAGTCTTGATCCGTGTCAACCCAACAGTCACTTTTGGAGATACCCGTAGTATACCTTTATAGTCACCCAGTTACGTTGTGACGTTTGGTACACCCAAAGCACTCCTACGGTATCTGGGAGTTACACGATCTCATGGTCTAAGGAAAAGATACTTCACATTGGAAAAACTCTAGCAAACAAACTATACGATCTTGTGCTATGTTTAGGATTGGGTCTTGTCCATCACATCATTCTCCTAATGATGTGATCTCATTGTCAATGACATCCAATGTCCATAGTCAGGAAACCATGACTATTTGTTGATCAATGAGCTAGTCAACTAGAGGCTTACTAGGGACATGTTGGTGTCTATGTATTCACACATGTATTACGATTTCCGGATAATACAATTATAGCATGAATAAAAGACAATTATCATGAACAAGGAAATATAATAATAATCCTTTTATTATTGCCTCTAGGGCATATTTCCAACAGTCTCCCACTTGCACTAGAGTCAATAATCTAGTTACATTGTGATGAATCGAACACCCATAGAGTTCTGGTGTTGATCACGTTTTGCCCTAGGGAGAGGTTTAGTCAACGGATCTGCGACATTCAGATCCGTATGTACTTTACAAATATCTATGTCTCCATCTTGAACATTTTCACGAATAGAGTTGAAGCGACGCTTGATGTGCCTGGTCTTCTTGTGAAACCTGGGCTCCTTGGCAAGTGCAATAGCTCTAGTGTTGTCACAGAAGAGTTTGATCAGACCCGACGCATTGGGTATGACTCCTAGGTCGGTGATGAACTCCTTCACCCAAATTGCTTCATGCGCTCCCTCTGAGGCTGCCATGTACTCCGCTTCACATGTAGATCCCGCCACGACGCTCTGCTTGCAGCTGCACCAGCTTACTGCTCCGCCATTCAACATATACATGTATCCGGTTTGTGACTTAGAGTCATCCAGATCTGTATCGAAGCTAGCGTCGACCTAACCCTTTACGACGAGCTCTTCGTGACCTCCATAAACGAGAAACATGTCCTTAGTCCTTTTCAGGTACTTCGGGATATTCTTGACCGCTGTCCAGTGTTCCTTGCCGGGATTACTTTGGTACCTTCCTACCAAACTTACGGCAAGGTTTACATCAGGTCTGGTACACAGCATGGCATACATAATAGACCCTATGGATGAGGCATAGGGGATGACACTCATCTCTTCTATATCTTCTGCCGTGGTCGGACATTGAGCTGAGCTCAATTTCACACCTTGCAACACAGGCAAGAACCCCTTCTTAGACTGATCCATATTGAACTTCTTCAATATCTTATCAAGGTATGTGCTTTGTGAAAGACCTATGAGGCGTCTTGATCTATCTCTATAGATCTTGATGCCTAATATATAAGCAGCTTCTCCAAGGTCCTTCATTGAAAAACTCTTATTCAAGTAGGCCTTAATGCTGTCCAAAAGTTCTATATCATTTCCCATCAAAAGTATGTCATCTACATATAATATGAGGAATGCTACAGAGCTCCCACTCACTTTCTTGTAAATGTAGGCTTCTCCATAAGTCTGCATAAACCCAAACGCTTTGATCATCTCATCAAAGCGAATGTTCCAACTCCGAGATGCTTGCACCAGCCCATCAATCGAGCGTTGGAGCTTGCACACCTTGTCAACATTCTTAGGATCGACAAAACCTTCCGGCTGCATAATATACAATTCTTCCTTAAGGAAACCATTAAGGAATGACGTTTTGACGTCCATTTGCCACATCTCATAATCATAGAATGCGGCAATTGCTAACATGATTCGGACGGACTTCAACTTCGCTACGGGTGAGAAAGTCTCATCGTAGTCAACCCCTTGAACTTGTCGATAACCCTTAGCGACAAGCCGAGCTTTATAGATGGTCACATTACCATCCGCGTCTGTCTTCTTCTTAAAGATCCATTTATTTTCTATGGCTCGCCGATCAATGGGCAAGTCAGTCAAAGTCCATACTTCGTTTTCATACATGGATCCTATCTCGGATTTCATGCCTTCCAGCCATTTGTCGGAATCCGGGCCCGCCATCGCTTCTTCATAGTTCGAAGGTTCACCGTTGTCTAACAACATGATTTCTAAGACAGGGTTGCCGTACCACTCTGGTGCGGAACGTGTCCTTGTGGACCTACGAAGTTCAGTAGCAACTTGATCTGAAGTTTCATAATCATCATCATTAACTTCCTCTCTAGTCGGTGCAGGCACCTCAGGAACATTTTCTTGGTTGCGCCACTTTCCGGTTCAAGAGGTAATACTTCATCAAGTTCTAATTTCCTCCCACTTACTTCTTTCGAGAAACTCTTTCTCTAGAAAGGATCCATTCTTGGCAACAAAGATCTTGCCTTCGGATCTGAGGTAGAAGGTATACCCAATGGTTTCTTTGGGGTATCCTATGAAGACGCATTTTTCCGACTTGGGTTCGAGCTTTTCAGGTTGAAGTTTCTTGACATAAGCATCGCATCCCCAAACTTTTAGAAACGACAGCTTAGGTTTCTTCCCAAACCATAATTCATACGGTGTCGTCTCAACGGATTTCGACGGAGCCCTATTTAAAGTGAATGCGGCAGTCTCTAAAGCATAGCCCCAAAATGATAGCGGTAAATCGGTAAGAGACATCATAGATCGCACCATATCTAATAGAGTGTGATTACGACGTTCGGACACACCATTACGCTGAGGTGTTCCAGGCGGCGTGAGTTGTGAAACTATTCCACATTTTCTTAAGTGTGTGCCAAATTCGTGACTCAAGTATTCTCCCCCACGATCTGATCGCAAGAACTTGATTTTCCTGTCACGTTGATTCTCAACCTCACTCTGAAATTCCTTGAACTTTTCAAAGGTCTCAGACTTGTGTTTCATTAAATAGACATACCATATCTACTCAAGTCATCAGTGAGGGTGAGAACATAACGATAGCCACCGCGAGCCTCAACACTCATTGGACCGCACACATCAGTATATATGATTTCCAATAAGTTGGTTGCTCGCTCCATTGTTCCTGGGAATGGAGTCTTGGTCATTTTACCCATGAGGCATGGTTCGCACGTGTCAAATGATTCGTGATCAAGAGACTCTAAAAGTCCATCTGTATGGAGCTTCTTCATGCGTTTGACACCTATGTGACCAAGGCGGCAGTGCCACAAGTATGTGGGACTATCATTATCAACCTTACATCTTTTGGTATTCACACTATGAATATGTGTAGCATTACGCTCGAGATTCATTAAGAATAAACCATTCACCATCGGAGCATGACCATAAAACATATCTCTCATATAAATAGAACAACCATTATTCTCGGATTTAAATGAGTAGCCATCTCGAATTAAATGAGATCCTGATACAATGTTCATGCTCAAAGCTGGCACTAAATAACAATTATTAAGGTTTAAAACTAATCCCATAGGTAAATGTAGAGGTAGCGTGCCGATGGCGATCACATCGACCTTGGAACCATTCCCGACGCGCATCGTCACCTCGTCCTTCGCTAGTCTCTGCTTATTCCGCAGCTCCTGCTTTGAGTTACAAATGTGAGCAACTGCACCGGTATCAAATACCCAGGAGCTACTACGAGTACTGGTATGGTACACATCGATTACATGTATATCACATATACCTTTCGTGTTGCCGGCCTTCTTGTCCGCTAAGTATTTGGGGCAGTTCCGCTTCCAGTGACCACTTCCCTTGCAATAAAAGCACTTAGTCTCGGGCTTGGGTCCATTCTTTGGCTCCTTCCCGGCAGCTTGCTTACCGGGCACGGCAACTCCCTTGCCGTCCTTCTTGAAGTTCTTCTTACCCTTGCCTTTCTTGAACTTAGTGGTTTTATTCACCATCAACACTTGATGTTCCTTTTTGACTTCTACCTCTGCTGATTTCAGCATTGCAAATACTTCAGGAATGGTCTTTTCCATCCCCTGCATATTGAAGTTCATCACAAAGCTCTTGTAGCTCGGTGGAAGCGACTGAAGGATTCTGTCAATGACCGCGTCATCCGGGAGATTAACTCCCAGCTGAGTCAAGCGGTTATGCAACCCAGACATTTTGAGTATATGCTCGCTGACAGAACTATTTTCCTCCATCTTACAGCTGAAGAACTTATCGGAGACTTCATATCTCTCGACCTGGGCATGAGCTTGAAAAACCATTTTCAGCTCTTCGAACATCTCATATGCTCCGTGTCTCTCAAAACGCTTTTGGAGCCCCGGTTCTAAGCTGTAAAGCATGCCGCACTGAACGAGGGAGTAATCATCGGCACGTGTCTGCTAAGCATTCATAACGCCTTGTTCTGCAGGGAGAGCAGGTGCTTGCTTGTAGGACATAATCTTTCTTGGCAGCTATGAGGATGATCCTCAGGTTCCGGACCCAGCCCGTATAGTTGCTGCCATCGTCTTTCATCTTGGTTTTCTCTAGGAACGCGTTGAAGTTGAGGACAATGTTGGCCATTTGATCTACAAGACATGTTGTAAAGATTTTAGACTAATTTCATGATAATTAAGTTCATCTAATCAAATTATTCAATGAACTCCCACTCAGATAGACATCCCTCCAGTCATCTAAGTATAACATGATCTTAACTAGGCTGTGTTCGATCATCACGTGAGATGGACTAGTCAACATCGGTGAACATCTTCATGTTGATCGTATCTTCTATACGACTCATGCTCGACCTTTCGGTCTTCTGTGTTCCGAGGCCATGTCTGTACATGCTAGGCTCGTCAAGTCAACCTAAGTGTTTGCATGTGTAAATCTGTCTTACACCCATTGTATGTGAACGTTGGAATCTATCACACCCGATCATCACGTGGTGCTTCGAAACAACGAACTGTCGCAACGGTGCACAATTAGGGGGAACACTTTCTTGAAATTATTATGAGGGATCATCTTATTTACTACCATCGTTCTAAGTAAACAAGATGCAAAAACATGATAAACATCACATGCAATCAAATAATAGTGACATGATATGGCCAGTATCATATAGCTTCCTTTGATCTCCATCTTGGGGCTCCATGATCATCTTGTCACCGGCATGACACCATGATCTCCATCATCGTGTCTCCATGAAGTTGCTCGCCAACTATTACTTCTACTACTATGGCTAACACGTTTAGCAATAAAGTAAAGTAATTTACATGGCGTTTCTCTATGACACGCAGGTCATACAAAAAATAAAGACAAATCCTATGGCTCCTGCCGGTTGTCATACTCATCGACATGCAAGTCGTGATTCCTATTACAAGAACATGATCTCATACATCACATATATATCATTCATCATTCATCACAACTTTGGCCATATCACATCACAAAACACTTGCTGCAAAAACAAGTTAGACGTCCTCTAATTGTTGTTGCAAGTTTTTACGTGGCTGCAATAGGGTTCTAGCAAGAACGTTTTCTTACCTACGCCAAAACCATGACGTGAATTGCCAATTTCTATTTACCCTTCATAAGGACCCTGTTCATCGAATCCGATCCGACTAAAGTGGGAGAGACAGACACCCGCCAGCCACCTTATGCAACTAGTGCATGTCAGTCGGTGGAACCGGTCTCACGTAAGCGTACGTGTAAGGTTGGTCCGGGCCGCTTCATCCCATGATGCCGCCGAATCAAGATAAGACTAGTAACGGCAAGCAAATTGGCAATATCGACGTCCACAACTACTTTGTGTTCTACTTGTGCATAGTAACTACGCATAGACCTAGCTCATGATGCCACTGTTGGGGAACGTTGCAGAAAACAAAAAAAATTCCTACGTTTCACCAAGATCAATCTATGGAGTCAACTAGCAACGAGAGGAGAGTGCATCTACATACCCTTGTAGATCGCGAGCGGAAGCATTCAAGAGAATGGGGTTGAGGGAGTCGTACTCGTCGTGATCCAAATCACCGGAGATCCCAGCGCCGAACGGACGGCACCTCCGCGTTCAACACACGTACGGAGCGGATGAAGTCTCCTCCTTCTTTATCCAGCAAGGGGGGAGGAGAGGTTGACGGAGATCCAGGAGCACGACGGCGTGGTGGTGGATGCAGCAATGATCGCAGCAGGGCTTCGCCGAGCTTCTACGAGAGGGAGAGGTGTAGCAGGGGAGAGGGAGGCGCCAAGACTTCAGGTGCGGCTGCCCTCCCTCCCCCCTCCTTTATATAGGCCCCTAGGGGGGTGCGCTGGCCCTAGGAGATGGGATCTCCTAGGGGGCGGCGGCAAAGGGGGTGGAGTGCCCCCTAAGGCAAGTGGAGGCGCCCCCTCCCCTAGGGTTCCCAACCCTAGGCGCATGGGGGCCCAAGGGGGGAGCACCAGCCCACTATGGGCTGGTTCCCTCCCCACTTCAGCCCATGGGGCCCTTCAGGATGGGTGGCCCCACCCGGTGGACCCCCGGGACCCTTCCGGTGGTCCCGGTACAATACCGTTGACCCCCGAAACTCTCCCGATGGCCGAAACTGCACTTCCTATATATAATTCTTCACCTCCAGACCATTTTGGAACTCCTCGTGACGTCGGGGATCTCATCCGGGACTCTGAACAACTTTCGGGTTACTGCATACTCATATCTCTACAACCCTAGCGTCACCGAACCTTAAGTGTGTAGACCCTACGGGTTCGGGAGACATGTAGACATGACCGAGACGGCTCTCCGGTCAATAACCAATAGCGGGATCTGGATACCCATGTTGGCTCCCACATGCTCCTCGATGATCTCATCGGATGAACCACGATGTCGAGGATTCAAGCAACCCCGTATACAATTCCCTTTGTCAATCGGTACGTTACTTGCCCGAGATTCGATCGCCGGTATCCCAATACCTCGTTCAATCTCGTTACCGGCAAGTCACTTTACTCGTACCGTAATGCATGATCCCGTGACCAGACACTTGGTCACTTTGATCTAATTATGATGATGCATTACCGAGTGGGCCCAGAGATACCTCTCCGTCATATGGAGTGACAAATCCCAGTCTTGATCTGTGTCAACCCAACAGACACTTTTGGAGATACCCGTAGTATACGTTTATAGTCACCCAGTTACGTTGTGACGTTTGGTACACCCAAAGCACTCCTACGGTATCCGGGAGTTACACGATCTCATGGTCTAAGGAAAAGATACTTGACATTGGAAAAACTCTAGCAAACGAACTATACGATCTTGTGCTATGTTTAGGATTGGGTCTTGTCCATCACATCATTCTCCTAATGATGTGATCTCGTTGTCAATGACATCCAATGTCCATAGTCAGGAAACCATGACTACCTGTTGATCAACGAGCTGGTCAACTAGAGGCTTACTAGGGACATGTTGGTGTCTATGTATTCACACATGTATTACGATTTCCGGATAATACAATTATAGCATGAATAAAAGACAATTATCATGAACAAGGAAATATAATAATAATCCTTTTATTATTGCCTCTAGGGCATATTTCCAACAGTTCCTTGGTATGTAACTCCTCTAATGGTCCAATTAGTTTTTGTTCTATTGCTTTATTCATTGCATATTTTTGCTGCTTAGCTGACCCTGTTCTTGAGCTTGCATGTCAAATTTATGTGGTCAAAAGTAGTTTTGATGCATGATATTGCCTCTAGGCACTTGTAGGAGTAGTTGCTATCAATATTGTTGAGTTTGGTTCACTTTTATTTTGAAGTTACTAAAATTTCAGAAATTTTTCAGAGGAAGAAATATGTTTAGGAAAATGTACCAAGGTGGTTCTTCAAGGAAGCAAGGACCCAGGCTCGCAATGTGCGATGCCGACGAAGAACCATCGAGGGAAGCTCAAGTGCGGGCTTGTGAATGGCCTTCAGCCTTTATGGATCGAGCAGGAATCAAGGAAGAATTCAACGCATATGTGCGTAATGCTGATCTTGAGAGCTTCGAGGCGGACAAATGCCGCCAGTACCACTATCTCACTGATTCCTTTGTGAGGAGGTTTGAATTTTCATCATCATGCAATTCTCAAACTGTCCTGTTTGATCTCTTATGAAAATTCTCATACTATGGACTTAGAGGATTTTAACACTGCTTGCAAACTTCCACAATGGGGTAGTCCTAATGAACCTCGCAAATATGAATTTAGAGATTTTCTTGCTAGTATAACTATGGGGGGATCTAGAGACATAACGCAAGCTACCATAGGGAGCATTCATTTTCCTGCTATACATTATTTTGCTCTCTTCATAGGTAGGTGCATAAATGGTAAGGATGAAGCATGTCACATGTGTGTCCCTGACCTCAGTGTTCTCAGGAGTGCTGTATTAGAAGATAGACATTATAATTTGGGAGCCATTGTTGCACGTAGGTTGCATAATAATAGATTTAGTGGAGATTTCTTTGGTGGAATTTATTCAACATGTCTAGCTAATTTTCTTGGTGTGCCCATACGTGGGTCTGGTATTGAGTTCCCTCCTATTTATTTGGATTATGAGGCTATGGTTCATCATCAGTTTGTTGAGAGGAACGATCAGTTCCTCCAGTACCGACTAATCTTTGACAGACGACGCACCTATCACGTCGCTCTCCCTGCTCCTGCTTTCTTTGACTCCCAGGCAAAAGGGGGATATGTTATAACCAGGGAGGAGGCGGACGAGTATAAGAGGAGGACGGAGATAGCTCGTCTCCAAGCTGCAGCCCACGATGTAATAGCTGCTGCAGCCCATGATGTAATAGCTGCGGCATCTCAGTACGACCCCAGCTATAACTTTGGATATCAGCCAGGCCATCCGTGGCCATGGACCAACTTAGGCCAAAAGCCTAAGCTTGGGGGAGTACGTATTTCTCACCGACATTACATTTATGTCCACACACTCATGCTAGGTGTCGGTGCTCATACTTTTCCATTGTATCATCCATGCAAGTTTATTTTCATTTTTGCTTTCTTCTTGTGTTTAATAAACCTTGATAAAAAATTTAGTTGCAGCTTTTAATTAGTTTACTTTCCATGCCAGTTGTAGTAGTAATTAAAAAGAAAACCCAAAAATATTTCTCGTTCTTCTTTTGCTTGTTGGGAACTTTCCGTGTAAATAGTTTTATTTTCTTTCTTGTTCTTTGGGGGTCGAGAGCGGAAGACCATAATGAAAATGTCAAAGTGGTTGTTATATGCATTACTGTTGATCTAACAAAGAGCTCGTATTACCTTGTCTTCTCTCTTGAATTGAATGCTTGCAGATTCCAGCTTAGTCCAATGCACGTGCACTATTATTATTATTCATATCGTTCGGTCATGCAAGTGAAAGGCAATAATGATGATTATATGATGAACTTATTGAGATGAGAAAAGCTGGTATGAACTCGACCTCTCTTGTTTTTGTAAATATGATTAGTTCATCATTCCTGATTAGCCTATTATGAATAAACATGTTTGGAATGACAATTAGAGATTAAAGTTGCTTATGACATGCTTAATTATCTAGGAGCTTATAATGGTTTACCTTGCGTGCCAACATGCTATTAAAATGCTTGTGGTGTGGTATGATAGAGTGGTATCCTCTTTTGAACGATTCGAGTGGCTTGACTTGGCACATGTTCACGCATGTAGTTGAAACAAAATCAACATAGCTTGTATGATATTTATGTTCATGGTGCATTATATCCTACTCATGCTTGCATTCGGTGTTGATTAATTTTAATGCATGTCCATGACTGTTGTCGCTCTCTAGCTGGTCGCTTCCCAGTCTTTTGCTAGCCTTCACCTGTACTAAGCGGGAATACTTCTTGTGATCCAATTCCATAAACCCCAAAGTTATTTCATATGAGTCCACCATACCTACCTATATGTGGTATCTACCTGTAGTTCCAAGTAAATTTGTATGTGCCAAACTCTAAACCTTCAAATAAATATCATGTTTTGTATGCTTGAATAGCTCATGTATCAACTAGGGATGTCTGTATCTTCCATGTTAGGCGGGTTATTCTCAAGAGGAGTGGACTCCGCTCCTCACCCACGAGAAAATGGATGGTCACCGGGATGCCAGTCCCATGTTTTATGCAAATCAAATCAAAATAACTGCAAACAAAACTCCCCCGAGACTGTTATTAGTTGGAGGCACTCGTTGTTTCGAGCAAGCCATGGATTGATGCTTGTTGGTGGAGGGGAGTATAAACTTTACCATTCTGTTTGGGAACCACCTATAATGTGTGTAGCATGGAAGATATCGCCATCTCTCTGTTGTTATGTTGACAATGAAAGTATACCACTCAAAATATTATTCATATCTATTTCAAAACCGAGCTCTGGCACCTCTACAAATCCCTGCTTCCCTCTGCGAAGGGCCTATCTATTTACTTTTATGTTGAGTCATCATCCTCTTATTAAAAAGCACCAGTTCGAGAGCACCGCTGTCATTTGCATTCATTATTGTTAGTTTACATTGAGTATGACTTAACTGGATCTCTTTTACCATGAATTACAATGTCTAGTGAGTCCTTGATCTTTAAAGGTGCTCTGCATTTATGTTTTGCGGTCTCAAAAAGGGCTAGCGAGATACCACCACGTTATATCGTATCATGATTGTTTTGAGAAAGTGTTGTCATCCGAGATTTATTATTATTGCTCGCTAGTTGATTATGTCATTGATATGAGTAAACATGAGACCTAAATGTTATTGTGACTATGGTTAGTTCATAATCTTTGCTAAAACTTGAATGTTGGCTTTACATATTTACAACAACAAGAGCAAACAGAGTTTGTAAAAGTTTTTCTTTTATCACTTTCAGTTTATCAACTGAATTGCTTGAGGACAAGCAAAGGTTTAAGCTTGGGGGAGTTGATACGTCTCCGTCGTATCTACTTTTCCAAACACTTTTGCCCTTGTTTTGGACTCTAACTTGCATGATTTGAATGGAACTAACCCGGACTGACACTGTTTTCAGCAGAATTGCCATGGTGTTACTTTTGTGCAGAAATAAAAGTTCTCGGAATGACCTGAAAATCAACGGAGAGTTATTTTGGAATATATAGTGAATACTGGAAGGAAGATCCACGTTAGGGGGTGTCCCACCTATCCATGAGGGTGGGGGCACGCCTGCCCCCTTGGGCGTGCCCCCTGCCTCGTGGGCCCCCTGACGCTCCACCGACCTCAACCTGGACTCCATATATTCACTTTCTGGGAGAAAAAACCAGAGAAGAAGGATTCATCGCGTTTTACAATACGGAGCCGCCGCCAAGCCCTAAACTCTCTCGGGAGGGTTGATCAGGAGTCCGTTTGGGGCTCCGGAGAGAGGAATTCGTCGCCATCGTCATCATCAACCATCCTCCATCACCAATTTCATGATGCTCACCGCTGTGCGTGAGTAATTCCATCGTAGGCTTGCTGGACGGTGATGGGTTGGATGAGATTTATCATGTAATTGAGTTAGTCTTGTTAGGGTTTGATCCCTAGTATCCACTATGTTCTGAGATTGATGTTGATATGACTTTGCTATGCTTAATGCTTGTCACTAGGGCCCGAGTGCCATGATTTCAGATCTGAACCTATTATGTTTTCATCAATATATGAGAGTTCTTGTTCCTATCTTGCAAGTCTATAGTCACCTATTATTTGTTATGATCCGTTAACCCCGAAGTGACAATAATCGGGATACTTACCGGTGATGACCGTAGTTTGAGGAGTTCATGTATTCAATATGTGTTAATGCTTTGTTCCGTACTCTATTAAAAGGAGGCCTTAATATCCCTTAGTTTCCAATAGGACACCGCTGCCACGGGAGGGTAGGACAAAAGATGTCATGCAAGTTCTTTTCCATAAGCACGTATGACTATATTTGGAATACATGCATACATTACATTGATGAACTGGAGCTAGTTCTGTGTCACCCTAGGTTATGACTGTTACATGATGAACCGCATCCGGCATAATTCTCCATCCCCGATCCTACTAGCTTTCCATATATTGTTCTTCGCTTATTTACTTTTCCGTTGCTATTGTTATCATCACTACAAAATACCAAAATCACTACTTTTGCTACTGTTACTTTTGCTATCTTTACCACTACTATCATATTACTTTGCTACTAAATACCTTGCTGCAGATATTAAGTTTCCAGGTGTGGTTGAATTGACAACTCAGCTGCTAATACTTGAGAATATTCTCTGGCTCCCCTTGTGTCGAATCAATAAATTTGGGTTGAATACTCTACCCTCGAAAACTGTTGCGATCCCCTATACTTGTGCGTTATCAATCCCCCATTTCCTCCGGGGGCTAGGAATTTCCCTCCACCCCTTCGTTCAGGGTCTCATGTTTTACTGTGGGATAGATTTCCACGATCTAGCCCCAAATTCCATCCTCCACATATCGGCGTTCAACATCGTGTGCGAGGCTCTTCTCCGCATCCCCCCCAACACACACTTCGACCTATGCCTCAAGGTCTTCAATCTGAAGCCGAAGGTGGTCGACGGACAGCATGCGGACTGCGGTGGGGCTATGGTAAGCAAACTCCCCAACACCGTCTGGCCCAAAGGGGCATTCGTTGTGATAGTCCAGGTGTGGCAGCAGGAGCGGTTCTACATCACCGAACCCCATGACACCAACTGGGCCGCCACGCCTGTCTTAAGATTTGGACCCCCCACGAGACTCACCTCATGGACTGCCAAGGGCCTTGATTTTGGGTCCCAACTGGAGTGCAGATGCTACAAAAACGCATCTCCAACGTGTTGGGCGCAAACACCGGTCTCACAGACGTGATTCAAGTGATGCTCTTCCGCCACACCCTTCCCTACCAACTCTGGGCCTCCCCCATGTGGGAGTTCAATCTGGAGGAGCCACGGACCTTGAAGTGCTTCTTCGACACCACGCATGAAGATATATGGAAGCAGCTCTTCAATGCTCAAAAAAAGTGGCCGAAGAAGAATGAAGACATCGAGCTCGACATTAAGAACCCGGCCACGGCGGTAAGCATGATTTTTTCGAAGACCTATTCGGTCAATACTTCAGATATAATATATTGCCTGTCTTTCGTATAGGGCTGGACAGCAAAGGCGGAGCGGGTCAACTGTCTGGCACCGCTGCCCGAGAACCCGGCCACACCCCAGCTAACGGAGATGCTGGTCCCGGCGCCCTATCAGGCCCCGGAGAAGACCAAGAAGAAGAAGGGAAAGAAGGCCAAGGGCGGCCCCCGCCACAAAGGTCCTTCGGACGCCGTGTCCGGAGAGACCGAGGCCCCCTCTTCCCATGAGGGAGACAAGGAAGAAGAGGAGGAGGAGGTGGAAAGTTGTTGGGGAACGTAGCAGAATTTTAAAATTTTCTACGCATCACCAAGATCAATCTATGGAGTCATCTAGCAACGAGGGAGAGGGGAGTGCATCTACATACCCTTGTAGATCGCTAAGCGGAAGCGTTCAAGTGAACGGGGTTGATGGAGTCGTACTCGTCGTGATCCAAATCACTGATGATCCTAGTGCCGAACGGATGGCACCTCCGCGTTCAACACACGTACAGCCCGGGGACGTCTCCTCCTTCTTGATCCAGCAAGGGGAGAGGAGAAGTTGAGGGAAAACTCCGACAGCACGACGGCATGGTGGTGATGGAGCTCGTGGTTCTCCGGCAGGGCTTCGCCAAGCACTACGGAGGAGGATGAGGTGTTGGAGGAGGAAGAGGGCTGCGCCAGGGGAAGGGTGCGGCTGCCCTCTCTCTCCCTCACTATATATAGGGGAAAGGGAGGAGGGGGAGGCGCCCTAGGGTTCCCTAGGGGAGGGGCGGCGGCCACAGGGGAAACCCTAGATGGGTTTGGGCGCCCCCACCCCCTAGGAAACTTGCCCCCCAAGCCGGGAGGGGCGGCTGCCCTAGGGGTGGCGCCCCCACCTCTCCTGGTTACGTGAGATGGGGTGGGAGGGGCGCTCAGCCCCTTAGTGGGCTGATGTGCCCTCTCCCCTTGGCCCATAAGGCCCCCCAATGCTTGTCGGGGCCTCCGAAACCCCTTTCGGACACGCTGGTCATCACCTGGTACCCCTGGAACAATTCCGGACTCCAATACCCTTCGTCCAATATACCGATCTTCACCTCTGGACCATTCCGGAGCTCCTCGTCATGTCCGGGATCTCATCTGGGACTCCTAACAACCTTCGGTAACCACATACTATTTCCCATAACAACTCCAGCGTCACCGAACCTTAAGTGTGTAGACCCTACGGGTTCGGGAACCATGCAGACATGACCGAGACAACTCTCTGGCCAATAACCAACAGCGGGATCTGGATACCCATGTTGGCTCCCACATGTTCCACGATGATCTCATCGGATGAACCACGATGTCGAGGATTCAATCAATCCCGTATACAATTCCCTTTGTCCAGCGGTATTGTACTTGCCCGAGATTCGATCGTCGGTATCTGATACCTTGTTCAATCTCGTTACCGGCAAGTCTCTTTACTCGTTCCGTAACACATCATCCCGTGATCAACTCCTTGATCACATTGTGCACATTATGATGATGTCCTACCGAGTGGGCCCAGAGATACCTCTCTGTTTACACGGAGTGACAAATCCCAGTCTCGATTCGTGCCAACCCAACAAATACTTTCGGAGATACCTGTAGTGAACCTTTATAGCCACCCAGTTACGTTGTGACGTTTGGCACACCCAAAGCACTCCTACGGCATCCAGGAGTTGCACAATCTCATGGTCTAAGGAAATGATACTTGACATTAGAAAAGCTTTAGCAAACGAACTACACGATCTTGTGCTACGCTTAGGATTGGGTCTTGTCCATCACATCATTCTCCTAATGATGTGATCCCGCTATCAACGACATCCAATGTCCATGGTCAGGAAACCGTAACCATCTATTGATCAACGAGCTAGTCAACTAGAGGCTTACTAGGGACGTGGTGTTGTCTATGTATCCACACATGTATCTGAGTTTCCTATCAATACAATTCTAGCATGGATAATAAACAATTATCATGAACAATGAAATATGATATAATAATAACTAATTTATTATTGCCTCTAGGGCATATTTCCAACAGTCTCCCACTTGCACTAGAGTCAATAATCTAGTTCACATCGCCATGTGATTAACACTCACAGGTCACATCGCCATGTGACCAACATCCAAGAGTCTACTAGACTCAATGATCTAGTTCACATCACTATGTGATAACCACTCAAAGAGTTCTGGGTTTGATCATGTTATGCTTGTGAGAGAGGTTGTAGTCAACGGGTCTTGCCATATTTAGATCCCTATGTATTTCGCAAAACTTTATGTCATATCGTAGATGATGCTACCATGTTCCACTTGGAGCTATTCCAAATTGTTGCTAAATTATACATATCCGGTATCTCTACTCAGAGCTATCCGGATAGGTGTTAAGCTTGCATCGACGTAACTCTTTATGTCGAACTCTTTATCACCTCCATAACCGAGAAACATTTCTTTATTCCTCTAAGGATAATTTTGACTGCTATCTGGTGTTCCACTCCTAGATCACCTTTGTACCCTCTTGCCAGACATGTGGCAAGGCACACATCAGGTGCGGTACTCAGCATGGCATACCGTATAGAGCCTATGACAAGAGCATAGGGGACGACCTTCGTCCTTCCTCTTTCTTCTGCCGTGGTCAAGCTTTGAGTCTTACTCAACTTCACACCCTACAACTCAGGTAAGAACCCCTTCTTTGACTGATCTATTTTGAACTCCTTCAAAAACATGTCAAGGTGTGCGTTCTTTGAAAGTATCATCAGGCGTTTTGATCTATCTCTATAGGTCTTGATGCCCAATATGTAAGCAGCTTTATCCAGGTCTTCCTTTGAAAAACACTCTTCAAACAACCGTTTATGCTTTCTAGAAATTCTACATTATTTTGGATCAACAATATGTCATCCATATATACTTATCAGAAATGTTGTAGTGCTCCCACTCACTTTCTTGTAAATACAAGTTTCTAGCAAACATTGTATAAACCTAAAAGCTTTGATCACTCCATCAAAACATATATTCCGATTCCAAGATGCTTGCTCTAGCCATAGAAGGATTGCTGGAGCCAACATACCTTTTAGCATCCTTAGGATCGACAAAACCTTTTATTGTATCACATACAACTTTTCTTACGAAAAATGGTAAGAAAACTTGTTTTGACATCCATCTGTAAGATTTCATAATCGAAAAATACAGCTAATGCTAACATGATTCCGACAGACTTAAGCATTGCTACGGGTGAGAAATTCTCATCGTAGTCAACTCCTTGAACTTGTGAAAAGACTCTTTCCCACAAGTCGAGCTTCATAGACGGTAACACTACCGCCCACGTCCGTCTTCTTCTTAAAGATCCATTTATCTCAATGGCTTGCCGATCAACGGGCAAGTCCACCAAAGTCCATACTTTGTTCTGATACATGGATCCTATCTCGGATTTCATGGTTTCTAACCATTTGTCAGAATACGGGTCCACCATCACTTCTCCATAGCTCGTAGGTTCATTGTTGTCTAACAACATGATATCCAAGACAGGATTACCGTACCACTCAGGAGTAGTACATATCCTTGTCGACCTACGGGGTTCGATAGCAACTTGATCCAAAGCTTCATGATCACTATCATTAACTTCCTATTCAACAGACGTAGGCACCATAGAAAACATCTTTCTGTGTTGCATCACTCTCTGGTTGAAGTAAAGGTTCGACAACCTCATCAAGTTCTATCTTCCTCCCACTCAATTCTTTCGAGAGAAACTCCTTCTCGAGAAAGGACCCGTTCTTAGCAACAAACAATTTGCCCTCGGATCAGAGATAGAAGGTATACCCAACTATCACCTTTGGGTATCCTATGAAGATGTGTTTGTCCGCTTTTGGGTTCGAGCTTCTCCGGCTAAAGCCTTAAGCATCGCAGCCCCAAACATTAAGAAACGACAACTTTGGTTTCTTGCCAAACTAATTTTCATACGGCGTCGTCTCGACGGACTTATATGGTGTCCTATCTAAAGTGAATGCAGCTGTCTCTAACGCATAACCTCAAAATGAAAATGGTAGATCAGTAAGAGACACCATAGATCGCACCATATCTCATAAGGTTCGATTACGATGTCTGGACACACCATTACAACTGTGGTGTTCCAGGTGGCTTCAACTGTGAAACAATTCCACAATATCTTAAGTGATTGCCAAACTCATAAATCAGAAATTCTCATCGATCAGATCGTAGGAATTTGATCTTCTTGTTATGATGATTCTTAACTTCACTCTGAAATCGCTTGAACTTTTCAAACGTTTCAGACTTGTGCTTCATTAAGTAAATATGCCTATATCTACTCAAATCGTCAGTGAAGATGAGAAAATAGCGATATCCACCGCACGCTTCAATTCTCATTGGATCACACGCATCAGCATGTATGATTTCTAATAAGTCACTTGCCCGTTTCATTGTACCTGAAAATGGGGTCTTAGTCATCCTGCCTATGAGGCATGGCTCGCATGTGTCAAGCAGTTCAAAATCAAGTGACTCCAAACATCCATCGATATGGAGTTTCTTCATGCATCTTTACGCCAATATGACCTAAGCGGCAGTGCCACAAGAAAATGGTACTATCATTATTAACTCTACATCTTTTGGCGTGAACATGTGTATTACCACGACCAAGATTCAATGAACCATTCACATAGGGTGCATGACCATGAAAGGTATTATTCATGTAAACAGAATAACCATTATTCTCTAACTTAAATGAATAACTGTATTGCAATGAACATGATCTGATCATATTCATGCTCAACGTAGACACCTGATAACATTTATCTAGGTTCAATACTAATCCCGAAGGCAGATGGAGCGTGCGATGGTGATCTCATCAACTTTGGAAACACTTCCAACACACATCGTCACCTTGCCCTTAGCCAGTCTCTGTTTAGTCCGTAGCTTTTGCTTCAAGTCACCAATAATGGTAACTGAACCGGTATCCAATACCCAGGTGCTACCAGGAGTACTAGTGAGGTACACATTAATAACACGTATATACTTTGTTGAAGTTGCCAGCCTTCTTATCTACCATGCATTTGGGGTAATTCCGCTACCAGTGACCGTCCCCTTTACAATAGAAGCACTTAGTCTCGGGTTTGGGTTCAACCTTGGGTTCCTTTACTCGAGCGGCAACTGGTTTGCCATCCATGAAGTTTCCCTTCTAGCCCTTGCCCTTCTTGAAACCAGTGGTCTTGTTAAACCATCAACACTTGATGCTCCTTCTTGATTTCTACCTTTTGTGGTCTTAAGTACCGCAAACAGCTCTAGGATCAACTCCATCCCTTGCATGTCATAGTTCATCACGAAGATCTAGTAGCTTAGTGATAGTGTCTAGAGAACTCTATCAATCACTATCTTATCTAGAAGTTTAACTCCCACTTGATTTAAGTGATTGTAGCACCCAGACATTCTGAGCACATGCTCACTAGCTGAGCTATTCTCCTCCATCTTGTTGGCAAAAGAACTTGTCAGAGGTCTCACACCTCTCAACACGGGCATGAGCCTGAAATCCCAATTTCAGCTCTTGGAACATCTCATATGTTCTATGGCGTTCAAAACGTCATTGGAATCCCGATTCTAAGCCGTAAAGTATGGTGCACTAAACTATCAAGTAGTCATCAGGATGTGTCTGTCAGGTGTTCACAACATCCACAGACGACGTTGTAGGGGTTTGCACATCGAGCGGTGCATCAAAGACGTAAGCCTTCTGTGTAGCAGTGAGGACACTCCTCGGACTATGGACCTAGTCCGCATCATTGCTTACAATATCTTTCAACTTAATCTTTCTCTAGGAACGTATTGAAACAGGGAGCTACAACGTGAGCTATTTATCTACAACATATTTGCAAAGACAATTTAGACTATGTTCATGATAATTGAGTTCATCTAATCAAATTATTTAATGAACTCCCACTCAGATAGACATCCCTCTAGTCATCTAAGTGAAACATGATCCGAATCGACTAGGCCGTGTCCGATCATCACGTGAGATGGACTAGTCATCAACGGTGAACATCTCATGTTGATCGTATCTTCTATACGACTCATGTTCAACCTTTCGGTCTTCCATGTTCCGAGGCCATGTCTATACATGCTAGGCTCGTCAAGTCAACCTAAGTGTATTGCGTGTGTAAATCTGGCTTAGACCCGTTGTATTCGAACGTTAGAATCTATCACACCTGATCATCACGTGGTGCTTCGAAACGACGAACCTTCGCAACGGTGCACAGTTAGGGGGAACACTTTCTTGAAATTATTGCGAGGGATCATCTTATTTAAGCTACCGTTGTTCTAAGCAAATAAGATGTAAAACATGATAAACATCACATGCAATCAAATAGTGACATGATATGGCCAATATCATTTTGCTCCTTTTGATCTCCATCTTCGGGGCTCCATGATCATCGTTGTCACCAGCATGACACCATGATCTCCATCATCGTGTCTTCTTGAAGTTGTCTCGTCATCTATTACTTCTACTACTATGGCTAACGCTTTAGCAATAAAGTAAAGTAAATACATGACGTTTATGTTGACACGCAGGTCATAAATAAATTAAGACAACTCCTATGGCTCCTACCGGTTGTCATACTCATCGACATGCAAGTCGTGATTCCTATTACAAGAACATGATCAATCTCATACATCACATATATCATTCATCACATCCTTTTGGCCATATCACATCACAAGGCATATGCTGCAAAAACAAGTTAGACGTCCTCTAATTGTTGTTGCAAGTTTTTACGTGGCTGCTATAGGTTTCTAGCAAGAATGTTTCTTACCTACGCGAAAACCACAACGTGATATGCCAATTTCTATTTACCCTTCATAAGGACCCTTTTCATCGAATCCGATCCGACTAAAGTGGGAGAGACAGACACCCGCTAGCCACCTTATGCAACTAGTGCATGTCAGTCGATGGAACCAGTCTCACGTAAGAGTACGTGTAAGGTCGGTCCGGGCCGCTTCATCCCACGATGCCGCCGAATCAAGATAAGACTAGTAACGGCAAGCAAATTAACAAAATCGACGCCCACAACAACTTGTGTTCTACTCGTGCATAGAAACTACGCATAGACCTAGCTCATGATGCAACTATTGGGGAACGTAGCAGAATTTTAAAATTTTCTACGCATCACCAAGATCAATCTATGGAGTCATCTAGCAACGAGGGAGAGGGGAGTGCATCTACATGCCCTTGTAGATTGCAAAGCGGAAGCGTTCAAGTGAACAGGGTTGATGGAGTCGTACTCGTCGTGATCCAAATCACCGATGATCCTAGTGCCGAATGGACGGCACCTCCGCGTTCAACACACGTACAGCCCGGGGACATCTCCTCCTTCTTGATCCAGCAAGGGGAGAGGAGAAGTTGAGGGAAAACTCCTACAGCACGACGGCATGGTGGTGATGGAGCTCGTGGTTCTCCGGCAGGGCTTCGCCAAGCACTACGGAGGAGGATGAGGTGTTGGAGGAGGAAGAGGGCTGCGCCAGGGGAAGGGTGCGGCTGCCCTCTCTCTCCCTCACTATATATAGGGGGAAGGGAGGAGGGGGAGGCGCCCTAGAGTTCCCTAGGGGAGGGGTGGCGGCCACAGGGGAAACCCTAGATGGGTTTGGGCGCCCCCACCCCCTAGGAAACTTGCCCCCCAAGCCGGGAGGGGCGGCTGACCTAAGGGTGGCGCCCCCACCTCTCCTGGTTACGTGAGATGGGGTGGGAGGGGCGCTCAGCCCCTTAGTGGGCTGATGTGCCCTCTCCCCTTGGCCCATAAGGCCCCCCAACGCTTGCCGGGGCCTCCGAAACCCCTTTCGGATACGCTGGTCATCACTTGGTACCCCTGGAACAATTCCGGACTCCAATACCCTTCGTCCAATATACCGATCTTCACCTCCGGACCATTCCGGCGCTCCTCGTCATGTCCGGGATCTCATCCAGGACTCCGAACAACCTTCAGTAACCACATATTTCCCATAACAACTCTAGCGTCACCGAACTTTAAGTGTGTAGACCCTACGGGTTCGGGAACCATGCAGACATGACCGAGACAACTCTCCGGCGAATAACCAACAGCGGGATCTGGATACCCATGTTGGCTCCCACATGTTCCATGATGATCTCATTGGATGAACCACGATGTCGAGGATTCAATCAATCCCGTATACAATTCCCTTTGTCCAGCAGTATTGTACTTGCCCGAGATTCGATCGTCGGTATCCGATACCTTGTTCAATCTCGTTACCGGCAAGTCTCTTTACTCGTTCTGTAACACATCATCCCGTGATCAACTCCTTGATCACATTGTGCACATTATGATGATGTCCTACCGAGTGGGCCCAGAGATACCTCTCCATTTACACGGAGTGACAAATCCCAGTCTCGATTCGTGCCAACCCAACAGATAGTTTCGAAGATACCTGTAGTGAACCTTTATAGCCACCCAGTTATGTTGTGACGTTTGGCACACCCAAAGCACTCCTACGGCATCCAGGAGTTGCACAATCTCATGGTCTAAGGAAATGATACTTGACATTAGAAAAGCTTTAGCAAACGAACTACATGATCTTGTGCTACGCTTAGGATTGGGTCTTGTCCATCACATCATTCTCCTAATGATGTGATCCCGTTATCAACGACATCCAATGTCCATGGTCAGGAAACCGTAACCATCTATTGATCAACGAGCTAGTCAACTAGAGGCTTACTAGGGACGTGGTGTTGTCTATGTATCCACACATGTATCTGAGTTTCCTATCGATACAATTCTAGCATGGATAATAAACGATTATCATGAACAATGAAATATGATATAATAATAACTAATTTATTATTGCCTCTAGGGCATATTTCCAACAAAAGCGACTCCCCTCATAAGGGGAGAAAGAAGAAGAGGATGGCCTCTGAAGACCCGGAGGAGGAGGCGCCCAAGAGGGGGAAGATGACCCTCCCGAACAGTTCATACTCGGAGTCTGAACTACTCCCCAAGAAACCTCCCAGGGTGAAGCCTCGGGCCAAAATGTGAGTATTGCGAAACTTACTGTTTATCTTTAGTCTTCCTGCTTCCATTATATAAGTTTTTCTGTTATTTGCATTTTAGCCCTCCTGCGAGCTCCCTCAAACTCCATTGTCGGAGGGGAATTCTCTGCCACCCGAGATGGCAGAGAGCGACACGCCACCTCAAGCCCCCTCGCCTATTGACATGGAAGACATTGAAGTGTCGTTTCGAAGGACCTCTCCTGGTCGAGAGGGGGTGAATGAGGTCGTCGATAGAGCACCCGAGGTTAATACCTCGGTCGCCAAAGACCTAGGGTAGGTGACCCCTATGACGACCGACGGTGGGGACCCCCAACAATTCGAGCCCCAGCCGAACACCGTTTCGGAGACCAACATGGCTCCGGGATCGGACAAGCAGCCCCCTTCGAAAGAGGGCGGAGGAGCATCAGCTCCATCGGTAGCCTCCGCTAATCCAGAGGTGCCCAACACTCTGGAGGAAGTACTACAAAGTGCTTCCATGGTGGAGGAGCACCACACCCTGATGGGTGAGGTTATGGGGAAGGTTCAGTCCGCTAAAAACGGACTGAATGAAGCCTTCTGCAGCCTATTGACAGTCGTGACAGGCTTTGAGGTATGCGACGTAATGTTCTAAAAACCTTTCATATAGAAGATTAATCTTGTATACATACAGTAGCCCCTGACACTCTGTCCAGTATAGAAGGAACCGGACAGAGGATCCACATAGTATTCGGGAAACTAATATAATGTGTTGATATCGTAACAGGCTTCTACGTTGGTGGCAACCGCCCAGGCTGCAGAAGTTTCCGAACTCAATCGGAAGCTTTAGGTGGCCGATGAGGAAATCAACCGCATCAACAAGCGGTTTGATGAAATGCAAGGTATGATGTAAAAATTTATTTTCACGCCAGAAGTGATATGAATATTGAGAGGTTAACTTATAAAATGTTGTTATTGTGAATATAGTTGGCGCAGCTGAGGTCGAGACCCTCAAAGGCGCCCTCGCCCAAGCCAAGAAGGAAGCCGAGGCGAATAAGGCAGCAGCTGATAAAGCGGCTGCTGAACTAGAGGCCAAACAGACTGCCTGCCGCCAACATGAAGCCCGGGTGGCCGAAGTCGAGCAAGAGCTGAAGGATCCATCAGCAAATGCGAGGCATTAGAGCAAGAGACCTCGGCCCAGTCATCCGAGCTTGCCAAGCTCTCAATGATGCTAAAGAGGCGCGGATCGAGTCTCGGAGCACTCGCGAAGAGATCCATTAGGCGAGGCAGATAGCGGCTGGTAAGGCCTTTCTTTTGTAGAGTATCTTTGGAGGTCAGAGGTATGCTTTGCTCACCCGAGTGTGGAGTTCTCCAGGCGCGTTTGTGGATCTTCCGAAGAGTGTCGCCGATGCCGCACAGTTCTTCCGAGCCTAGGAGGGGAACTCGACCGAGAAGCTGTTCTGGTCACAATTTCTCACGCCAGAGCACCCGATGCCTCTGAACGACCAGCTGAAGCAGCTGACTGGGCTGCATAGGGAGGCCGGTTTGGCCATGAAGGACCTAATAGTCCAACTCTGGCCGACCGAGCCAATTCCTGGTAGCTACTTCGGTTTGGTTAAGGGCTCGTCGATGCGTGGCCATGGATTGAAGCTGCAAAGTTCTCAGCCTGCATAGAGGGTGCCCGGATGGCCTTCGCCCGCGTCAAAATGCAATGGGCAAAGATGAAGGCCATCGAAGTGGCAACCGCAGGCCCGCCCGGAGGCAAAGATCATCGAAAGCCGGAGAGGTACTTCGATGACGTCCTAGAAGGAGCCTGAATGATACAGGGTCAATGTTCCAAGGACGTAATATTTGATTGAGTGTGCGGGTTGTACAAACTGTGTGATGAACCCATGTTGTTTTATATATCTATGTTTGCGCTTTTTGTTTCAAGTGATGTTTCCTCCTGTGCAGCTGTTTATTGTTCTATTTCTAAAAGTTGCTGCTACCTCTTGAGCACTGCGTTGGTTTTCCCTTGAAGAGGAAAGGGTGATGCAGCAAAGTAGCGTAAGTATTTCCCTCAGTTTTTGAGAACCAAGGTGTCAATCTAGTAGGAGGCCACGCTCAAGTCCATTGCACCTACACAAACAAATAAGAACCTTGCAACCAACGCGATAAAGGGGTTGTCAATCCCTTCATGGCCACTTGCAAAAGTGAGATCTGATAGAGAAGATAAGATAATATTTTTGGTATTTTTATGATAAAGACTAAAAGTAAAGAAAGCAAAATAAACAGCACAAGAAATAGCTTGTTGACGGGAGATTAATATGATGGAAAATAGACCCGGGGGCCATAGGTTTCACTAGTGGCTTCTCTCAAGATAGCATAAGTATTACGGTGGGTAAACAAATTACTGTCGAGCAATTGATAGAATTGAGCATAGATATGAGAATATCTAGGTATGATCATGTATATAGGCATCACGTCTATGACAAGTAGACCGACTCTTGCCTGCATCTACTACTATTACTCCACACATCGACCGCTATCCAGCATGCATCTAGAGTATTAAGTTCATAAGAACGGAGTAACGCTTTAAGCAAGATGACATGATGTAGAGGGATAAACTCATGCAATATGATATAAACCCCATCTTTTTATCCTCGATGGCAACAATACAATACGTGTCATTTCCCCACTGTCACTGGGATCGAGCGCCGCAAGATTGAACCCAAAGCTAAGCACTTCTCCCATTGCAAGAAAGATCAATCTAGTAGGCCAAACCAAACTGATAATTCGAAGAGACTTGCAAAGATAACCAATCATACATAAAAGAATTCAGAGAAGATTCAAATATTGTTCATAGATAATCTTGATCATAAACCCACAATTCATCGGATCTCGACAAACACACCGCAAAAGAAGATTACATCGAATAGATCTCCAAGAGAATCGAGGAGAACTTTGTATTGAGATCCAAAGAGAGAGAAGAAGCCATCTAGCTAATAACAATGGACCCGAAGGTCTAAGGTAAACTACTCACACATCATCGGAGAGGCTATGGGGTTGATGTAGAATCCCTCCGTGATCAATGCCCCTCCGACGGAGCGCCGAAAAAGGCCCCAAGATGGGATATCACGGGTACAGAAGGTTACGGCGGTGGAATTAGGTTTTCGTGATGCTCCCCAATGGTTTGGGGGTACGTAGGTATATATAGGAGGAAGAAGTAGGTCAGTGGTGCCACGAGGGGCCCACGAAGGTGGAGGGCGCGCCCAGGGGGTAGGCGCACCCCCCTGCCTCGTGGCCTCCTCGTTGATTGCTTGACATCCACTCCAAGTCCTCTGGATCATGTTTGTTCCAAAAATCACGCTCCCGAAGGTTTCATTCCGTTTGGACTCCGTTTGATATTCTTTTTCTGTGAAACACTGAAATAGGCAAAAAACAACAATTTGGGTTGGGCCTCCGATTAATAGGTTAGTCCCAAAAATAATGTAAAAGTGTATAAATAAGCCCATTAAACATCCAAAATAGAATATATAATAGCATGAAACAATCAAAAATTATAGATGCGTTGGAGACGTATCAGTTGCCAGTCATCGGCTTCAGCCCACATGTAGATGCTACAGAGGTGTTCGGCGTAACGTGTGACCACACTTTATCCAACGTCTTGGTCCGTAAAGGAGGTGTCAGCGAGGTGAACCAGGCAATCGGACTATGCGGCTTTATTACTTTCACTTAGCCATAGGAGTTTGACTGTGGGGCTAAGTACTGTCCCCTTATGTGTGTGCAGCTATCCGGACTACGGTGCCTTTTTCACGCGGTTGGACGAAGACCAGCCCCTCATATAACACGGGGTGAATCGCTAACGATTTGTAGTATAATACTAAGTCGCCGAATCGCTGACCAGCTCTCACCTATCATGACAATCAGTTTTTGGCTTTGTCTACTAAGGTACTTGACCGGACGAACCAGGAATACAATCACAGTAGTTCTCCCTTTACTACCTTAGCCAAACAAGCGGAACGTAAGGTGGTAAACACAGGAGACGGGCAACCCAACTATAGACCAAAGACGTGATTCGGAGCCGATGCATATAATGCAATATTCGAGACGCCGAAGAGTTCCCTATAGGTGTTCGGACTTGAAATGTGCAGGGCCGAATACAACCCCAAGTGTTAAGACCGTACTAAGGCATGTGTGGCAGTCTGAGGTAGGGAGGGAACACAGATGATAATATAAAATGATTACCAAACAAAGTGGTGATCAACTGTTTCCTTTATACCTTGATTAAGACATTGAGCCGTGTTGTTACAGATAATGCCAAAAAATATCGAGGCCATTTTATATGCCAGAAGTTTACACAAGGGAAAGATTTACACATAGCCTAAACGAAATGGTTTAAGAATCTCAATGATGCCCTGCTACATGTATGCGTCGTTTCTCCTTGGTGGGCTAACCTTGAAGGGGAGGAGTCCGATGGTTGTCTGCTAAAAAGACGAACCTAGAAAAAGGTCCTCGCACGACCATAGATCGGGTAGGTCTTTGACCCGAATCTATAGTACAAGAGTATTTAAGGTCCAAATAGGGTAAAACCGTACTATGGACCAGTTCCGTAGTGTGCCTCCGGCGCTGCCCAAGGTATTTTAAGGGTGTAATTGTGTACCTGAGGTATATACACTACAACCTTATGGGGCAATTGTCGGAGGCTAAACTGCTATTCGATCTCAGGTTCCACCGAGCTACCGCATTGTAACGCGGCTCGGACACCTTTAGCAGTGTCATGGATCTTGACGACCGATGAGTTGACGAGGCCGCTTTGTACTTTGGCTGCTAGAATCACGTTGTGCTCCTCAATACGGAGGGAGCGCTCCATATTCCCATTTACTGTGATGACGCCACGGGGTCCAGGCATTTTGAGCTTCAGATAAGCATAGTACGGGACTACGTTAAAGCGGGCGAAAGCAGTTCGTCCGAGCAGTGCATGATAACCACTACGAGAAGGGACGATGTCGAAGATCTATTCTTCGCTTTGGAAGTTGTGTGGAGAGCCGAATACGACTTCCGGTGTTAAGGAGCCCGTGTAGCGGGCTTCCATGCCAGGTATCACTCCTTTAAAGGTAGTGTTGAGGTTGCTGCTGTCATCCATAAGGGCCGCCGATGCCCATCTTGACGGGTCGATATCCATCTTACGGACAGTATCCTGGTAGATCAAGTTGAGGCTGTTGTCGCCGTCCATAAGGACTCTAGTAATATGGTACACGTCGATGATAGGATCGAGTACCAGGGTCGCCGAACCTCCGTGACGGATACTAGTTGGGTGGTCCCTGCAATTAAAGGTGGTCGGACAAGCCGGCCATGCGTTGAATTTTGGGGCGACAGGCTCTACGGCGTAGACGCCCCTTAATGCGTGTTTGCACTCCCTCTTGGGGATGTGGGTGCCATAGATCATGTTCACCGTTTTCACTTCAGGGGGAATTGTTTCTGTCCCCCGGTGTTCGGCGGGCGAGGTTCATCATCGTCCTCGCTTTGAGGTCCTTTCCCCTTATGCTCGGCATTTAACTTACCGGCCTGCTTGACAACCCAGCAATTTCTGTTGGTGTGGTTGGCAGGCTTGTCAGGGGTGCCATGAATCTGGCAAGGTCTCTCTAGTATTTTGTCCAAGTTGGATGGACCGTCCCTATTACCTTGGAACGGCTTCTTCCGTTGACAGTTTGGAGCCACTGAATCCGTCGTTTACTGTCGTGTGCTATGTTTCTTCGTTATTGTTCTGACGCTTGTTTTTGTTGCACCGTGGCCTGCCATTGTCGGCCCTGGCCTCAGGAGTTCCAGGGTCGCTGGTAATGTTGCTTCTATGAGCCAACCAGCTATCTTCGTCCACACAGAAGCGGGTCATAAGTGCGGTAAGAGCCGCCATAGTCTTTGGCTTTTCCTGACCGAGGCGTCGGGCGAGCCATTCGTCACGGACGCTATGCTTAAATGCCGCTAAGGCTTCGGTGTTCGGACAGTCCATGATTTGGTTCTTTTTAATTAAGAACCGATTTCAAAGTTTGCGAGCTGACTCTCCGAGTTGTTGGATTATGTGACTCAGGTCATCAGCATCTGGCGGCCGGACATAGGTGCCTTGAAAGTTGGCCCGAAAAGCATCTTCCAGGTCTTCCCAGCTTCCAATGGAGTTCTCTAGGAGGCTGTTCAGCCAGTGTCGTGCTGGTCCTTTCAGTTTTAGAGGGAGGTATTTAATGGCGTGGAGATCATCTCCGCGAGCCATGTGAATATGGAGAAGAAAATCTTCGATTCATACGGCGGGATCCGTCGTGCCATCGTATTGCTCGATGTTCACGGGTTTGAACCCTTCCAGGAATTGGTGTTGCATTACCTCATCGGTAAAGCACATGGGGTGTGCGGCGCCTCTGTATCAGGCGACATCGCGACTCGGATGACATCTGTGTTCGGTGCTGACCCCGGAGTTGGTTATGTCTATCGTGCCAAGCTTGATGGTCGTCATCCTGTGTGGGGGAACGTCCTCTTGATCCATAGATTGATCTTGTCTGGCCGACTCTTTGGTCAGGTCCTGACGTAGGTCATATGTGTAGCCTGGGGCCGTTGTCTCCTTGCCTCTATAGTAAAGGGGCACGGGCCGGTGTTTGGCATAATCAGCCATTTTGTCCCATCCACGTGGTGGTCGGTCCCGTTGATTAGCCTGATTATATTTTGACGGTATTGGCGCAAAGGCCTCGTCGTCGAATTGTGGTAGTAGCATGCATTTTGGGTAACTCTTCGTTGGGCACTCAAATCCATAGCCTTCTTCGGTGGCTAGGACCTTATTCCATCTATCATTGAGTGTGTCATGTTCGACTTTAATCCGCTGTTGTTTCTTTTTCAGGCTTCGCGCGGTGGCGATGAGTTGTCGCTTGAAGCGTTCTTATTCGAAGGGTTCCTCTGGGACGATGAAATCTTCATCACCGAGGCTAACATCCTCTTCGGAGACAGGTAAGTAGTTACTATCTTCTGAATCTTCGTGATCGGCGAATTCTTCGGGGCTGAATTGACCCACTTCCCTTTCCTCCTGCTTGAACGCAGGCTCCACGGGGTTTTCAGGGTCTTCGGCATTATCCGGAGTGTCATTGTCTCCGGTGCTGGTGTTGCTCTCCCTTTCTCGACGCGATCATGAGCGGTGCCGCTGACACCGGCGTTTTGGTGGTTCATCGACGGGCTTATCCTCATCTGGATCCTGAGTGCCATCGTCGTCCTTCTTCTCAAGGGTGTCCACCATGTATACATCTTAAGTAGAAGTGGTCGTCCAACGCCCGGTGATGGGTGGGTTTTGACCTGGTTCAGCTTCGACATCATCGTCCATGCCATCGATGTCTTCAGAAGCGTAGTCTAGCATGTCAGTTAAATCCTCGATAGTGACTATTAAGTGGGTGGTGGGTGGGACGTAAAATTCCCTAGTCTCAGCCCCCAGTTCGAACTGGTCGTAGTTCAGAGGTGATGGCGAGGGATTGCATTAAGTCCAGCGCCTCGTTTAAGAGCGAGAATTGGACAGATGTCTGAGAATCTATGGAACTAGGTTCGGCGATAACTGCTAGACCCGGCCCGAAGGACGCAGACCTTGAGAGTTCGGAGTTGGTGCCGAGAGGCGAATCCAGCTTCCCGATGACGAGGAGAATCCGTTTGATTCCGGGTCTGCCGACGACGTGGTTGCTCTGGGTCTCCGGCTAGAAGCTCCGTGATGGGAGAGACTCCGGCGGGGTTCACCCTCTCGTCTTCGGACGAAATAGTCCGGCCCAGATCTAAGGCTGAGGCATACACGAGTGTTGACCTCTGGACGGGATCTGATAGTAGATCTGAAGGGCCTCCTTCGTGCGGGTGGGGAGCAACGACTGAAGCCGTGAACCCTCGAAGATCAGGTCTCCTCGGATATCAGCGATGTAGTTCAAACTTCCAAACCTGATCTGGTGACCAGGGGCGTAGCTGTCGACCTGCTTGAGGTGACCGGTCGAGTTGGCACGTAGCATGAAGCCGCCAAACACAAAAGGCTGACCAGGGAGGAAAGTCTCCCCGAAGACAGCGTCATTGTCGATGAAGAGGCGAGCCATCAATTCTTCGGTTGACAACACAAGGAACTCTCAATGAAAGCACCAATGTCGGTGTAAAAACCGGCAGATCTCAGGTAGGGGTCCCAAGCTGTGTGTCTGGGGATCAATGGTAACAAGGGACAATAGAGGCACAATGTTTACCCAGGTTCGGGCCCTCTTAAAGGAGGTAAAACCCTATGTCCTGCTTGATTGTATTCGATGAATATAGGGGTTACAAGAGTTGATCTACCTCGAGATCGTAATGGCCAAACCCTAGTTGTCTAGCCTATATTTATTCCGATAGCCTCTACGGACTAAACCCTCCGGTTTATATACACACCGGAGGGGCCTAGGGTTGTACAGAGTTGGTTTGCAGAGGAAGGAAGTAGTACATCCGGACACCAAACTTGCCGTCCACGCATATACGAGTCCTACCCGGACACGGGGGATAGTCTTCTGTTTTATCTTCACGGCCCATCAGTCCGGTCCATATCGGATAAACCGGACACCTGAGGACCCCCGAATCAAGGACTCCCTCAGTGGTCTCATGAAATTAATAGAACAGATATTCATACACAAGACTAGCACTTTTTATTTCTGGTCTCTCCACCTGGTCCCTCATATCGTTCTCGTCATCATCAGGGTGCCACTTGGTCTTCTTCCGCTTGTCACCGAACCCGGTTTACAACACCAGAATATTTTTCCATCTTGTCTGTCGACCATCAACTTTCAACGCCATTGTATTGACGGTTTTGTGTTGCATTATATGCTTACATCGGGCTCTATCTACATCTTGCGACGCTTCCTCGCTCGAGTGGGGTACGCCTTAGAAAGAAGAAGTATTTGCTCACGTCATCTGTTGTTACACCTACAAAGGTCATAACCACATGCAACAAACAACTGCTGAAGTGATGAAGTGAGGATCATCATGCATGTACAAAGTAAGCAAATTTTACCTACACCTCACCTGGAAGGTTCAGAGAACTGGTCTAGCATATTTCTTGTTTGATGACTATGGTAGGTATGAAACGATCAATCAGAGGGTGAGATATTGTCACGTTGTCCCTAACTTTGGTTTCGAGATGTTCCATTAGCTCCTTATCTATGTGATCAAACCTAAAGACAGGCGGCAAAAGCGATGAACACCTCCGCGCTACACATAGATTACTTTCACTACAGATTCGTCCAATGCATCAAATCTGTGTTGTAACTAAGATAATTCATGGCCCAATTTAAATCGAAAAAACCCACAAGAAACCCCTACAACAACCGAATTAGTCCTATAAAGAATGTTGAGGTACCCGCCCGTTGGGAGCCTCCGCAGGTGAGAATGCCCTCCACGCGATCCGTTGCACCAAGGCCTCATATGGTCACATGGATGGATCCCTGGGTATCTCCAGGTCGTCCGATCTGCGCGGACGCCTCGCAACAGGCTGATTTGTAAAACGAAAATTTGTGTATTGTCGCCGTTGAATTTTTGTGAAGCCTTCTGAGTCTTTGAGGACTACTAGTAGAATGTCCGTGCGTTGCCACGGGCCTTAAAAAAATTAAGAACATTCTTTTGTTGATACTAGGTTATTCTTAAGATTACTATGTTTCCTATTCATTGTGGATTGGTTTGTTACTGATTGCATATCAAATGTCACACGTATACAAAAGATAGCCAATAACATACAAAAAATAATTGAAATCCTCTTCGCTTGTAATCTATTTAGATAAAAATGTAATTCACTAACATATACTATCAAATCTAACGCAGAAAATAAAGAAAGTGGTACAAAAACATAGAATTCGTTATTGTGCATTACAAATGATAGGTGGCACATGGATGCCTTTTTATGCTTAAGACCAATCATCCCATGAAAACATATCTATTTTTATTATCTATTAATTAAAGAGAACACATGCAGGATTTTGTTCCCTTATTCCACGATTCTCTACAACCAGACACTTGATTGCATTTTTCAATTCCCTGACAAACCATTAGACATAAAATTAGGCATTTGAAACCATACAGGTTGCGACACATACCTAACCATTAAGAACCATGACAACACAAAATATTTTAATATTTGCCCATCTACTAATAGCTTGGACAGGCCCCATCTATTTTTCTTGACTCGGAAGGACTAAGGCCCCTCCAACTGCGCTCAACTTCTAGTATATCTCTTCTTTGAAGGCCATGAGAACAGTCATTCGGTAAGATCGTTCGTGATCATAAATGGCAATTATAATAACTTTGCATCTAATTTTTTGCAGTAGGCTTTTAACCTAGTGTTTTCCTAAAAAAATATACTTAAGTGAATAAAATATTGCTCGAGATAGCATTGTGAGTTGGTTCGTGCTAAGATCATGCGAACTTTCACAAGGATGTCGATAACGACCACCTCATCTAGTTGATTCTCAAGGAAAAATATCCTATTCTACACATATATCAAACCTATATTATTTTTTTAGTGTAAATTAAGGCTTGAGATTCAACTTTGGCTTATATTTCATTCAATCTGTAATTCTGTATACATGGAAGAATATTGCATGTACAAATCAGAACTTGTCTCATTATTAGCAGCAAATATTTTTTGTACAATATTAAACAAGTCAAAGCTCATTTCTCCCTCATACGTTCGGACGTGTTCAAATGGGTGCCCAGCAGACTCCCCAAATTCAACCGTCTGGACTCCCCCAAATCCAACTCATATGTGGGGAAGAAATGTAGTTGTACGGACTATTCACCATGTTATCTCCAACACGTTGTTCCAACACAAGAATTCCACCCTACAACACACCCTTCCCACTCGCTTTCCCTATAGCGTGACATTTTTTGCTGGAACCTGTCCATTAAAACCGGATGACGCAGGTAGAAGATTATAGGATGCAACTCAATTGTATTCATGGGAGTCTATTACAATATATAGAGGGGATGTCCCGCGAGCCAGGGAGGCGTCGGCGCCATGGCAGACGCGGCGGCTGGGGCGGCGGCATGTTATGGTGTGGAACTCGGGCCAGGGGGAAATAGTGCATAAGCTAGAACACCACTCACTATTACCTATACCATATCCTCCATTAAGGAAGAACTCACTAAATGAAGGGGGGAGCACCACACCATACCAGAAAGCACGAAACTCTTGTTAGTGTAAAAAGGAAAATAACATATATACACACAGAAGAAATGACTTGAGAAAACTAACCAGATGAGTAGCCTACTGATCTGTAACTAATTATGCGTATTCTGTAGCATAATAGCTGATGTGTATTCTGTAGCATAATAGTACAACTCAGCAGGAAAACTGATAATATGTATGCATTTTCTGTCAAAGTCGACGACCTGTTCATACCAATACACTTGTCCATTATCTTCCTTGAATCGAATGCAACTATATATACACACATGTTGATGATTTAAGGAGTCAGTCAGAAGACAAGGGGGAAGTAAACGAGGATATGTCGAATCTGCCTGTGAACGAAAGTACTATTACCTTTTTTTTCTTCTCAGATCCCATACTCCATTTACATAATCATAAACTCTGTAATTGAATGGATTAAAGAATAGGCTGCCATACAAACATTACAACAATGTTAGTAATTTAGCTCCTGTGACATTTCACAAAAACGGCATTTTTCTACACTATTGAGTACAAGATTTCCTACAGAAGATTTGTGCTGAAGCTTGAAACCCGTAAAACAAAAGACAAGACAAGCAAATAAGGGTTAGAAACCAAAGCTCTAAGAACCAGAATTCAAGATGTGACAATCCTATGATGTTGAGCTGCACATCTTAGCACATTGGAAAGTGTCTCTCACTTGATGAATATAATTTCAAAACACGATTTTAGTCTACAAAACAATCAGAATCAGGTCAATGGAACAATGGCATCTGAGATTTTTTTTTCGAGAACGCATGCGAGGCAGTGAACCTTGGTGAGGCGCAAATGCGTGAGCATCTGATCTAGGGCGTTCTCCCTCTCTATGTCGGTCGAGGTCGAGGCCGGCAGGCGGCCAACGATTCCACCATTTAGTACACAGTATATATAGTGTATTTAAAAGAATTTTTATCCACCATAACATATACTCCCTCCGTTCTAAATATAAGTCTTTCTATGGATTTCAATACAAACTACATACGAATGTATATAGACATATTTTAGAGTGTAGATTCACTCATTTTGCTTCGTATGTAGTCCGCAGTGGAATATCTAAAAAATATATATATATAGAAACAGAGGGAGTAGTACTAATTATATTACCAGAAATTCAGTGAACAAATTTTAACACAGCTACACATATTTATATTGAGCTTTTCCGCAGAATTTGAAACATCCTAGATGTCTCCTTACTAATCAACTCCCCTTTTTCGGTTTGATTATTCACGCCTCTATACAAATCAATTTGGTTTACTGTCCTTAACAGCATAAAGTTCAAATCACTTCCCTCCCAAATTATTTACTTTTTGCAATATTCGTATCTTCAGACCCAAATAACAAAATACTATTACTAAGTAAATTCAAGAGAGATAATGCACGTAGAAATACTAAGAAATTAAGTGCACCTTCATGCGTGGACTGGTAGTAGGTTTTTACAAAATAAAAATTACACTACATACATAGATATCAGAGAATTTAAATCTGACATGCATCCTAACAAGAGAAAAAATATCCCCAAACTCACATGGGTAAGCAAATTAGTTGTGGATACGTAGATCCTTTTACGTGTGCATAGAAATAGCAATATAAATGAATTAACCAAGCCCCAACATGCTGACCTTATAGATGACTGCAAGGAATTGTTTCTCTTCTTTCATTGTGATAGTGGATAGGATCGTCTCCTTTCTAGTGCCTACAAAGCAAAGACCAATTGACATAAGATTGGAAAAAGGCTATGCCGCTGAAAAAGTGAGCTAGACGGGGTTGCTGACGGCAGAGACATGCTATATGTACCAAGTATGTAGACTGTAGTGAAGAAATGCATCATCTTTAACATCAGGACATGCTATGTATTAAGTTGACATTAATAATTTCCAGGCAGGCAAAATTTAAGAAAAATGCTGCGTGAATCTGAATTGCACACTAAATGATTCAGAATTGAATCGAAGAACAAAACTAAGAGTGCTCCTCCATCTAAACAATCCACAAGTACTCGTTAAACTGGAATTATTTATCACCTTCACTTAGCCATAGTAATTCTGAAGACTGAATTTCAGAAACAACAATTCTAATAATCATTACAAGGGAAATTACCCATATTCTTGTTTGGTGCTATCGGTAGTAAGACCGGCAGGTTTTCCTCTGTTTTTATTTATTGGTGAAATCCGACAATCAACTCTCGATAAGGATAACTGGAAGTAGCTGACCAGTAGACTCGTAGCAACAACAATGTGAAGTTTATGGATATATGATATTTCTCATTGCAATTAATACCACTAAATTTATTGATCCATCAAAATCATGCATAAGTACAAAATAAAATGAATCTGAGTTGAGGGGAATAAGGATCAAACGAAAGAATGAATGGATCGCGCACATACCATTCATAAGTTCTTCTCTGGTTGGAAATGGAACCCAGTACGTGTCGCTGCAGCATCCTTCTCTTCGGTGCCGAGGAACCCCATTTGGCCATTAACTCCGGTGCCACCCTCAACATCTTCTATAACATGTCCGTTTCCACCACTGACATTTTATTCACCAGCTCAGTCACAAAGCCCTGTCCACCATGTTTCATTTTGTATTACATTACTCTCACATATCACACATAGTACTATTCAACCATGCATATCAGTGAAAATATAGGAATGGATCTCTATCACAACAATAACTACACACTTTTTCCAGAGTGACTTATATATATGCTTGCTACAACTATCTTCTACGCACCAACCTTGCTGCAGAATCGGCTGCGGTATCAGGTTCCTTCTCCCACTAACCACTTGTGTCACAATTTTGTTGTAGTTATTCTGAATAGCTGTCGTTGTCTCCCTCTGAGACTTGTGCGTGAGAAGAGGCGATCCATTGAACACACATTGTTATACGCTAGGCAAGAAATCACCGCACTGCACCACGCACCGCCGACCACAATGTCAAGTCCGTGATCAAAATTAAGAAGTGTTCTTGGCTTCCAACCTTGGCCAAAAACTGCCACCAGAACGCCATGTGGTCTCTCAAGAGGCGGGAAAGATTCTTGGGAAGCACCAGGACATACCCTCTACATCTCGGTGGTCGTGATGGGTGGCGTTGATCTCGACGCCCCCTAGCAATGGCTCCATGGAGGGTTAGGGATTCTTCGGAGCGTGCTTTTATATTGGATGAGATGTGTGCCTCCCTCCTGTGAGCTTGCGACAATGCGCTCGTGACCGTCGTCCTCCACGCGTCATTGAAACACGAAACTGAATGAAGAAACAGTAAGCATATTGCTTCATGAAAAATCAAATACTATTGCAACTAAATATATAACACAGTAAAAAGAGTGTCGAGGTTCTTGTGTGTATAGTGAGCCGGCAATAAGGTACAAATATGTTCTTCTTTCATCAGTTTTATGTTTGTAGCAATGACAATACTTTTAAGCCACTGACTATTATAATCTATGAAAGAATGCTCCTGAGCAAACAAACTCGGGCCATATGAGTCTTTTTTTTTTTTGCAAGAAACCATGTAAAGTCCACTGATATTTGATAGTTGAAAAATTGGAAACTAAACATTAGCATATTCTAGGGGACCAGCACAAGTGAGATATGTGGCCAGCGGTAAGGAATATTGACCACTCACAACATAAACAAAATTGTTCAACCTGATGTACCAGGAAATTATCGGCGTGGACGAGGTCTATTCAAATTTTCCTAAAGCACAAATTTAAAGTCCCAGTTAAGTATATAGTATACTGCTTACTGGAGAAATCATAATATTAGATTATTCTATAATTAAGGCATGTAAAGGTTGGAACACGCTGAATAAATGTCACTTTAAAAAATAGCCTTGAATTTTTCTATAGTTAATTGCCCGTGCGATGCAACAGAGACATACATATTTGAGTGGCTCAACGACAATCGTCCTGTAAATCTCCCCTCCCTCTCTGATCTTCCTCTCTATACATATATGCCCATCTCCCTTCCTCCTATCTCCCTTTCTCTACATATATCCCCATCTTCCTTCCTCCGCTCTCCCTTCCTTCCACCCTCTATCGCTCATTGTAGGCATCATAGGGGACAGACATTTTGTAGAGTACTAATAATTTCCAAGGACCATTGTTCGCCTACATCTATAGCACATGCCTCTCTTCCTCCCACCCGCTCTTCCTAAGGTCTTCCTACCTTCCTAAGGTCTTCCCACGACAAATGAAAGGGAACAGAGAAGTAGCGGAGGTTTGCTTCGGATATTCTTCCATTGAGATACCATGCTGAACGGAAGCTCCTTTGTCGATTCCTTCACCTATATAACAATCATTAAGCATATCAAATAGGGCTTGGTGTTCAGTAAGCAGCAGGAAAGGATTAAATGGAGCCCGCCTTTCACGAAGTCCCTACCAATGTATCCCGTCGGACGTCTCTGGCGTCAACTCTATAAAACACTTGTAACAAACTTCTTCCCTGCTCAATATATTGGAGCAACTATGCTGCATTTGTAGAAGAAAATGACTCACAGGGAACAATCATTTTCTCTAAATAAAACATAAGAAACAAGTTGTATGTTGACTTACTCCTTTTAATCAAACATGCTCCATGGCATGGCACAAGTCTTCATGTTCCTATCAAAACCGCAACCGAGTAGCAGAAGCACTTGGTCTTATCTCGTAATCTAGCAAACAATCAGAACTACCACCAAATGTGACTACCACGGTACCACATATGCTATGTCATGGTATCACATATCAACCTGTCACGAGTCATAAGACAAGAATAATACTATAGCCAAGATCTAAATGGGGCTTCACTGCAATCTACAACTGGATTTTCAAAGAAGCATAACTGAAGCATGTTGAATAAGTAAATATATTGTACAAACAGATTCTAATGGTGTATATCTGTATATGCAGCAAGTTGAAAAGTAAGAGATGCAGACAGCAAGCAATTGTCAGAGCACTTCAAAATATCATGATTAACCGGTGGCAAATAAATCATGAAACATGGGCTGTAACTTTCAACAAATAAACCAAACATCATAATGTCAGCACCCATCGGCATTGCAGGTGACGACCATGTTGCTGCTCTTGCCATTGTGGTTACGGTCATCCAAATCTTCCTCCTCGTCCTTCGATATAAATAATGCCCAGCATTGTGTACACCGCGACTCGGTTTTGACCTGCATCCATGCGAGTGAGATGGATCAGAGACTGATCTTGCATGAAAAGAAGAGGAAAACTATGGGAAAATAGAGGAACCCCAATGAATCTTGTTCACATACATTTGGTGTGCAGATGGATGGTTGCGACAGTGCAACAACAACACATGCCGGCATCACACGGAATATTTCTTACGACGATCGCTTGCAAGACTCGGTAGGGCAGAGGAGCCTTGGTGTAGATGGCTACGGTCTGTGTCAGCTACGTACTTTCCGTTAGAGCACGTACGTACGCAGTGGTCGCTAAATGTGCACATTCAGCTCAGAATTCAAGAATCAAGAAACAGTACACATTCCAATGGTGAACTACAAGGATGCTACTACAACAGAATCGCTATTAAAATCGGAATTACAAAAGACTGAAGAAATTACTGTTATAAGCACTCTTCGAAAGTTCAGAACCAGATACTTGCTAAACTTTGTAAGTTCTTAAATTGTATAAATCTAGGACACGGTATCTTTTTTCGTTGGCCAACACAAACAATCTGCAAACTTAATAGAAAAGAATGCAAAGAGAAGAAAAAAGGCAAACCTTATGTGTGAATCAATGGATTGTGTGCTCGGCGGCCAAGCCACAACCATCCACGCAGATGAGCCTCGTCCAAATTCTTATACCGTACATTATACGTCCGTTCCATCACGATTGGAACACCCAGACATCAAATAAACGCCAGCCTGCGAGATCCCTAGCCGCCGCCGAGCCAACTGTATCATCACTGTGATCCAGCCAAGGAGCCGCCATGCTTGGCAGGGGAAGGACGACGCCGACGCCATCGACGCAGATGAGCAGCGCGCGACCTGCCCCCACGGGTCCCATCGCAGAAGATGCCAACGAAAACAGGGAACTGGCCGACATCACCTCCATCATCCCGGACACGGTGTGCCCGGATGGCCGCCATGGGGAGTGGCTGCCACAACAGCGATTCATGCAGAGACGGAACACGGGGCGCGACAGCGGAGTTGGGAGAGATAGAAGACCATGGGGCAGCCGGGGGAGGGGGCGGCAGCGACGATTATGCGTATCCCGGAGATCGTCGGCAGGGTTTGAAACCGCCCTGCCCTGAAGACTTGGCGGCGGCGATTCCCGGAGTTCGGCGGCGGTGGGATTGAAACCGCCCTGCCTTGCAGAGGCGGGGGCGGGATTCAAACCGCCATACCTTGCAGCGGCGGCGGCGACGTCTCCCCCTCGGACGACGGCGGCGGCGGTGGCAACTATCGATGGGAGTGGGCAAGCAAGGATGGGGACCGATGGAGTTTTTTAGCGGCGGCGGCGGCGGCGGAAACAATAGATGGGATCGATGGGAGTGGGCAACGCATGATGGGGTCGATGGTTTTTTTTTGGTGTGGGTTTTTTGTATGGCTGCGTGTGGGAAGGGGTGAGGTGGGGGAGGTGACGAAAAAAACCAATAAAAATAAATGGCGCAGACTATTTATTAACTGCTTCATTAGAGTAGAGATGTTTCTGTTCAAAATGAAATCACGGGATAGATCGTCGGGGCTATATCTCGCCTACCGCAAGTGCTACGTCTGCCTAGCATCAGTGAGTGGGCCGATCCATTAACGGGGAAGGTTGCAACGGTTTTTCTTTTTTTCAACGGTTCTCCACTTCCTTTTTTAAGTTTTACTAGCAAATATGTCCGTGTGTTACAACGGGAGAAAAAAATTCATCCCTCATACACACACTTGACGACACAGCAAATCCCGTGAAATCTTTCATGATGCCACGCAACAACAACATGCTAAGTGGTGTTGTGAAAAAACATAAATGTGTGATGATTTTTGAAGTGTACTCAAGGTGTTTAGAATTCATTATACAACACAAATATCTACCTAGTTGCCGGTATATGTTTATGCATTTGATGTTGTTTCTCGGTGATGCCTAAAAAATATTGCATTAGAATGAAAATAGCAAAGTACATTTTAGTATTCAATGATAGCATGTGCATAAGAGCATTATTTTTGTCATATATGTGTTTGCATGTATAAAAATATATGTGCATTTGCAACCATAATTCAATTCAAGACTTAATTTGGTTGCAAACATATCGGATTGCTCCACAAAAAACAATCAATCTATAAGGGCATATGTAATAGGCATTTCTAAAATATCTCATCATATAAAAAACGTATTATTTAAGTTTGCACCCTGAACATATTTTCTAAAAATTAATGATATTTATAAAAATTAATGATAAAGGAATGTTTGGAATCTACACATTTTTCTGATGAATTATCATATATGACATGTTAGATTTGGAGTTAGGGTTTGAAAGATATGAAAATTTCAAAAAGTATTTGATCTTTTGGAAAAAAGGGAAAGGGTGGGATCAAACACACAACCTCCAGCGTGGTAGGTGAAGGCACCAACCAGTGCGCTGTGTGCATGGTTATTTCATAAGAGGGGATCTCTTCCTTTTGAGCTATGCCCGCCGCAGATGAAACAAATAAAATAAACCAAACATTTTTCTCACTTACCGGTGGCATTGATGGGTAATAATTTACAACTTTAGGGGCAGTTTTAATGACGGACGACCAGAAGCACTATTTGCTTTATTATTACTAGTACAAATGCCCGTGCGTTGCATCGGGCGAAAAATTAAAACCCGCTCCATGTGCCATTATACAACACTTTTTTAATCCATGTTTCGCAAACATCAGAAATAAGATCGTTGATATTTACCTTTAAAAATGGGATTTGTGGTCTTTCATCTTCCCATGTGGACAACAAAATATTTCATGAGGCACATCAGAAATAAATGAACAGTAGAAACTACTTTTAAATTAGGATGAGGGGCATGTAAAAGTTGTGCCTCCAAAAACTACATGTGTGAAAGATCTGTACTAATACATCCACTCTTGCAAGCACTTAGTATTCACCTAGCATACCTACAAGATCTACATGATTACCAACTATACAAATATATGTTTAGATCTTTGGGTTACTTGTAGTGTGTTCTAACCAAATACAATTTTAAGATGATATGCTGCAATACTTTGTTCTAGTCACCCATCTGCCGAACTACTAAACAATCCAGTACATGTTTTGATTAGCAAGACAGAAATATACAGATACTCTTCAAATTAAACGGAGTCCATTGAATATCAGTAAATTTGTTGCACGTACAAATACCTCTGCGTTGCACCGGGCGAAAAAGTAAAACATGGGCATGTACTAAGTTTTTTTTTGAGCATCAGTACAGACATAAGCGCTCATATACACGCGCATACACTCATCCCTATGAACGCACACACGCACACCCTACCCCTATGAGCACCTCCGAGAGACTGAGCCGGCATATCATCTTGAGATTTACGAAGTCACCGTAGGCGCCTCGTCGTCGACGGGAACGTCTCCTCCCACTGAAAGTGCATCGCCGGAAATCCTGAAATAAATCCAGGAATAATGCGAGCACCAGGATTTGAACCCTGGTGGGTTGGGGATACCACTGTCCACCTAACCAACTCAACCACAGGTTGATTCGCGGGCATGTACTAAGTTGGCTTTACTTTTTTCTGTCTAGGCGTCCACACTCTCAAAGCTGGGTAGTACGTACAACACTTTATATTAGACTGTTTTGTTGTTGCACTTCTGATCCAGTAATCTGTTTCCTTTTTAGTTTTGTGATCAGTATTAATCCGCGAAGGACACAAACAACATCAAATCGTCAAACATATCTCTCAGTCAACATGAAATCGTCAAACACATCTCTTAGCTGCTTCCAAGTGGATGTGTTCTCGCCGTCCTCGGGGCCGCCGGAGCGTGTTTGCCTTGAACGCGGATGTGAGCTTACGTTTCCTCGACATCTGCTTGATGACCCTTTGTCGCGACTCACTTACCTTGAACGCGAACGTGAGCTTACGGTTTCCTCGACATCTTTTTGACGACCCTTTTGCCGCAACTCACCGGCGATGGCATGTAGGCTCTGCTGCTTGTCGTCACTGGTGCGCCACGGTTGGAGCAGAGGGAGGACAACGGCGCGTGAAGACCGCCATGGTTGGCGTGGAGGGAGGACAATGGCACGCGAAGACGCCTCAAGGGAGATAAGGTAGGTCGCTGGAGCACCAAAACAACGCGGCCGCGGTTCTCTGTTTATTCCCAATCTTAATGAAGGGTTGCCACACACTGAGGAAACAGAGCATCATCCAGCGGAAGCAACACACAAACCAGGAGGAGGAGCATAGTTCATATCTTCAGATTGAGGGGAAATATTTGTGGAAATTAAATAATAAAAGCACTGCAACTGCTAGTAAACAACATGACAATTTCAAGCAATACACATGACCATCATCAAGCACAGAATAATGTTAAAGAGTGCAGGTCTAGATTTCATTTCAAGCTAGAAACTCAAAGTCGTTTAGTGAGTGGAGTGTAGCATCTATATATATGGCTCAAAGTCGTTTTCTAGTAATAACCAACAGTACAGTTATACAAATTACAATTAGCACAAATAGATTCTCAACTATATATATGGTTAATCATCCTTCATAATTTTAAGTCTTTACAATTCATGTGTGTACCAGTATCATTTGAAAATAGATCAAACAACACCCTGTGCACTTCAAGTCTTCAACCATAACAGAAACAAAAATTTAGTCTGCTGCTATCAAGTACAAACAGAATCCATATATGTAGGATGGCATTATGTGTTGCTTGTCAGTCAAATGTAGTCTACTGTTGGCAACAGCTATATTAGCTACAGTAAACTGACGAATTGACAAAAAGATGAGACCCATCAGATGCTTCAAAAGTACATGCGGCAAAGTAGGTCTAGGCGATCGCTGATGGTCTTCCGGCAGTCCGCAGAGGCGATGGCAGATGGCCTTGCGGCAAAGTCAGCGAAGGCGAAGTTGACGGAGACGACGGCTGCAAAGTCGACGGATACAACATATTACAGAGATGTCAAAACCAATTAATCCACTCCACTAAATACACCTCATAATCCTATTTTGCTAGGTGCAGCAAGCATATCTATGTGTATAGAATTAAGCTATTTGATAACCGAAGAAAGAGCAGAATATATGAAACTTCAAGAATTACTCCAGCATCATGCCCAAGAATTACTGTAACCAAATTGAAGCCACCATGTTCAGGTATATGTAATCAGCAACATGAAATTTCTTGGTTCAATCCTTGGCTAGTAACAATACTGAAACAGGAGCTTGTATCATATCAGCCAAACTGAAATTGTGAACAATCGGAAGTAGCACCAATTTTCAGAAAAACTAAACTGAAACAGGCGTAGATTTATTCAGTACATTGGATTTTGTCTCAGCCATCATTTATTTGAGTGTCTGTCTCTATATACTGCATCTCTGTTTGGCTGCGTGCTCTGGAGAGGAGCAGTAGCTACTCCACTGCACTTTTCTTTGTGTGGCAGCAGAAGCAGATTAACATATTCCACTTGTGTACAAAGGGCAGCAGCAGCAGATTAACATTATAATTTATGCTTGTTTGATGTGTCCGCAGATTAACATTATAATCCTAACTACAACCACCCACCTTGTATCAGTCTCAGAATATGGCCAGCATGCACACTTAACTCTGAATCACTTAGCACAGCAATGACCCTTTTTTTGGCTAAAAAGTCAGAGAAGGTCAACAAGGCTTTGCACGGCAATGTGCATCCCCAAGAGCAACAACTCCCCATAAGCTACAATTTGTATGAAACTCAACTTTTTTGATTTGTTTTGAGTTTTTAGGAATCACAAATATATGATTTTTTAAAATCTCGACTGATGATTGTAACAGCACAAAAGAATTCATTGGGGGCATGCATAGCCTGTTGGAGGCTCGAACACAAAACCATGCACTCCCTTTGGTTGTTGGTAGTACAACATAATGCAACATAATGCAAATTATGTATGACAATCCATTATGCGAATTACCTATGAAACTCTGAATCAACGAAATTACAAATATTGAGCAGGTGTACTGGATGCAGAGTAGCTAACAGAAGTGTAGCATCTATGAATCTAGTGGAAGCATTACAGACTTGAAACAAATTTCTGAACTCTGAAGAAAGCAGTTAGAAAATAACTGAAACTTTGCTAAAAACTGTTGAACTATGTACTGAATAAAAGAACCGGTTCGCAATTCTGTGGCAGACAGAGAAACAGGGGCTACCCTTGATTTCCTTTGTAGTGATTTGGCTTTCAAGGGGCTACATACGTCTGCTGTAGCCGCCGTTGTCGATATTGGACGGCTCGACGGATGTTCTTCTACCTCCGTCGAACTCGGCGTCTCTTCCTCCGGCGAACTCGAAGGCGACATGTTTTCTGGTCCAAGTACTCCGGAATTTGATGGATTTGCTGGTCCAAGCACGCAACCTGATGGAGGTTCCGGCCGAGGACCCTTCCTTCTTATAGGACACGGCACGAATTCAATCCAAATCATACACGGGGGCAGGATGTCGGAGATTGAGAAGCTTACTCGTGGAGGCCGGAGAGCCACCCGGGCTGCAGCGCCTCCTCGGCCGCCAGCGCACGGGCGGGCGCGTCGAAGCGGAGCTCGCGAAGTAGAGCCACACGGGCTGCAGCGCCTCCTCGGCCGCCAGCGCACGGGCGGGCGCGTCGAAGCGGAGCTCGTCGGCGCTGCACAGGAAGCTCGACGCGCTGGCGGCGTCCCCCAGCGCCTCGCCCGCCATGACGGGCGCCGCGAACTGCACCAAAGAGCCGTCCGGTCCGACCACCTTCGCCGTGGCCACACGCCGGCGACGGCCGTCGACGGCGCACGACGGAATGGGCGTAGCCGCCGCCGTTGCCGCAGGAGGAATGGATAAGATGACGGGAGGACAGCGAGTGAAATTCAAATGAGTACAGGGGTTTTTTTGCAAAATGGAACGTTATATAGAGACCCATACTAAAACAAGGACTGCGGGTTGATTTTTTATAAACCGAGGGGCTTTTTCGCAAAACGCCAGCGACGACGGACGACCAGAAGCACTCCGTGCTTTATTAGTAGGGAAAGATTAGGGGAAGATTGCTTTTCGTTGTTTGGGTTGTTTTTTTTTTTTCTATTTTTTTCTTCTATGTTTTCCTTTTTTCCCTACCTCTTCATTTTCTGTTTTTTCTTTCAGTTTATATTCTCTTTTTATGTTTGTTTTCTTTTTTTCTTTCCTTTACCTTCATGTTATTTTTTCATTCTTCTGGCTTTCACCGTCTATTCAAACATGTTCATCGGGTTTTAAAAAATGTGTATTGTATATAATAAATATTCATCATGTATTTTAAGAAATGTTCATTGTGTATTAAAAAATATTCATCGTGTATTAAGAAATTGTTGCATATCAAAAAAGTATATTGTTTATGAAAACAATTCTTCATGCTTTTAAAAAAATGTTCGTCGTGTATTAACAAATGTTCATCATGTATTAAAAATATTACCATGTATTAAAAAAATTACATCTTCTCTTTAAACAATATTTTTTTAGCATCAGTACAGACACAAACGCTCATATACACGCGCATACACTCACCCCTATGAACGCACACACGCACACCTTACCCCTATGGGCACCTCCGAGAGACTGAGTAGGCATATGATCTTGAGATTTACGAAGTCACCGTAGGCGCCTCGTCGTCGACGAGAACGTCTCCTCTCACTGAAAGTGCATCGCCGGAAAATCCTGAAATAAATCCAGAAATAAAGCGAGCATCAGGATTTAAACCCTGGTGGGTTGGAGATACCACTATGGCACTATCCACCTAACCAACTCAACCATGGGTTGATTCGCTCTTTAAACAATGTTTACCGGATGTCCGTCAGGGTACTAAAAAATGAATACCATGTATTAGAAGTTTTTATGGTGTATTAGAATAGTATTTGAGTATTTAATTAACAAAAGTGCATCGTGCACGTAACAAAAGTTCATTGTGTATTAAAAAAACCGGAAATACAATATGGCTCTCTCATTATCCTAAACCATGGTCTATCTTGGGATATGAGCTCCCACTGGTATTTCCTTCCGTATTTTGATTTTGGGTCAGTTTTTGGAACAGTCATCGGACCAACTCCTACTCACCATTTATTATGGGAATAGCAGTTTGCTCATGCATTTAGGACAGCTTCTTTGCAAATATCTGAACCGGGCTTCAGCGCACGGACGAGGCGAGACCGTAGCAACACCTGCCCCTTCCCTCTGATCCCGAGGCGGCCACCATATTCCGCGCGTCCACCACTTGAGCGGTGGGGGGCGGTTCGTCCTGCAGATCCTGGTTGGACCATTGGATCAAGGCAGCTGCTACAAATCAGCTGGATGATTTCTCCGTATGTTCAGCCGTCAGATCTGCGTTCTGAAACCGTTGGATCACAACAACGCCACGACAGCAGTGCATCACGACAGCTTCACAGTGCCATTGCAGCCCCGCGCGGTTCTCGAACGCGGCACCGACGACGTCCAGCGGGCTCCATTGCAGCCCCGGCGGAGCTCCATTGCAACTCCAACCGAGCTTCATTGCAGCCCCAGCAGATCTCCAACGCGGCACCGACGCTCCGGCAAAGCTCCATTGCAACTCCGGACAAGCTCCACTATAGCCCCGATGTGTCCGGCGAAGCTCCAATGCAACTCCGGGAGAGCTCCAATGCAGCACCGTCGGCTCCGGTGAAGCTCCAATGCAACGTATGACCGACGTTCATGGCAGCATCGGCGGCGTGATCAAAGCCTCAGTACAACCGGAGTTGAGGAAAGATGCCCCGTCGCAACAGCAGCTCCGCCACCCACCGGCATGGTGTACTGCAGCTCTGCCGCCCGCCGAGATCTGCGAGGACGCAACAACACACGCGATGCGTTGGAAGCATCCCCACCGCCGACGAGATCCATCGGTTGCAGCAACCCTCCCGGCAGCACCGGCGGCGTTGCATCTGACGTGCTTGCAACAGCAACCGTAGGGCAACACCGGCCGCGCCGGAGCACTGGTGCTTCCACGGCGGAGCTCGGTGTTGTGCAGCTCTCCCATGCTTGCATCAATGGCGGAGACCCCATGGATTGCAGCGGGGGGTGGGGGAGGGGGGAGCAGCACGCGTGGACCAGATAGGAGGGGGCACATGGCTAGCGACGGTGGCGTGGAAGGTGTTGGAGAAGAAGGTGAGATGGAG
>NC_041388.1:136151101-136199524 GCF_002162155.2 Triticum dicoccoides | reverse complement strand
CACCTCCCGTCTTCGATCTTGTCTCACGCGAACGCCACAAGAACTGTCTGGTGCGCGACGGCTTGCATCAAAGGGCTTGGGTCAGGACATCCAGGGCGCACTCGGCCCCTTCGCACTGCTGCAGTACATGGAGCTTTGGCGACATGTGCAGCTTGTCCGGCTCTCTGACACCCCGGCCGCAATCCGCTGGCGCTGGACGGACTCTGGCTAATATACTGGCAAGTCCTGCTATGAGCAGCTGTTCGTCGGCTCCATTCGCGGCCCCCACTGGTGCCCTATTTGGAAATCTTGGGCGCCTACCAGGGTGAAGGTGTTTCTTTGGCTCGTTGTCCTTGACCGCTGCTGGATGGTCGCTAGGCTCACGCGCCACAACCTCCTGCATGCCGACTCGTGCCTTCTCTGCGATTAGGACACAAAATGCATCCGACACATCCTCCCTCGCTGCCCATTCTGGCACAGATTTGGTTCAACATCCTTTCTTGGTGTCGGTTACCAATCCTACCACCGGACCCCAGAGCAGATCTCCTCTGTTGGTGGGAGCAGTCCCGCAACACCCTACCCGCGAGCGCACGCAAAGGCTTCAACACTCTTGTTATGCTCACGTCCTAGGAGCTCTGGAAGCATAGGAACAGCTGCGTCTTTGACGGTCTTCGCCCTTCCACCGGCAGCCTATTCGAGACCATTCGGCAGGAGGCTTTGCTTTGGGCTAGCCGGAGCCAACGGATTGCACAACAACGTAGGCATAGGCTGGCCTCTTTCTCTTTGGGTTGAGCAGCCCCGGATCTTGCTGCTCAAGTATTGAGCTTAGCGCCAGTCTCTCGTGTATGTCCTAAAGTGTAATGCCCAATCTTATATTTCCTTCTACCTATCAATGAAAGATACGCAAACTTTGCGTATTCGCGAAAAATAAAATCTGAACCGGGTCATGAGTTGGATGTCGAAGGGCAATTTAGCTTAGCATGTTGCGAGCAACTTAAATTATATTAAGCCGGACCTGTTAAGATTGTTTTAGGTGCAGCTCCGCCTATCATATTTTTGTACTCTATACACTTTCGAAAACGATTGTTTATACTAGTACTTACAAACAACCTAAAAGACATGTCGTACAAATTTGTTCTATAGACATTATTGTGTCAAAAAGAAAAACGTGTACTGCATCCGGCCATCCACAACAGATTCTTTACCCAACTCTCAATCTGATTGGAACCTGCACAAGAGTTCCCGATCCTTGGCACAAATCTCTTCGAAAACCTATATGGCCTTTCTCACGTCATCTGCCTCGTCTCTACTGATCTGGCTACACAGGTTGCTAAGAGATCAGTACAGGCTCCAACTTATAACCATCAGATCACAATGACATGAGATATTAAAAAACAAAGTTGAATTCCCACTTCCAAAGAAAAAAAGATGGAACCTGATAACATAGTACCAGTATAAGTAGACCATTTGAGATTGATTCTAAATGTTCATACAGATTCAGAAATAGCCACAAGCAAAAGTGGAGCAGTGAGAAATTTGCTGGACAATGAAAAAACAATGTTTTACATACTATCGCATCCAACTATATTCACAGAATAATGTTTTTACGTCGGAGTCGAAGCTGCGCTACCTAGTACGACTGTTAGGACTGATGTTTTCTTTTTTCTTTGATCTTCGGATCCTCTGGTCTAGGACCTTCATCACCTTATTATTTTTCGTTGCTTCCTGCTATCTATACCTACTATTAAAGGAAAGTGATACTCTTGGTTTCGTCCCGCTTCATTCGGTCTCGTTTCAATTAATTTCACATACGCTATTTGGTTTTGCTACTTGCCACCCGTTTTGGCCCAACGGAGGAAGCCTATCTGGTGGCGCACTGTGGCCCAGGTCCGAAGAAAACTAAATTGCCAATGGGAGGGGTCTGATCTCATAAAATCCACCAATTGACCCAGCTAGAGATATTAGTGGATTTTTTTCTCCCGTTGCAACGCACGGGCCTCTTTGCTAGCTATCAATAAATGTCAATGATGCTGGATCTTTCAAAAAACTATTCACAAAATATTCTGGCACTTATTGTCAAATGAGCAAAAAATCAAAGTAAAGCTATCTACAGAAAATGAGAAAAAAAGAAGCATCATAACCTTTATTCTAAAATGAGCAAAACATCAGAGTAAGCTTATATAATTTGCAATAATCTACAAGAAAAATGTGGCATACAATGCTTAATTTGCAGGATCCAAAATTACAAGCTGTTTATTTCCAGGATCCAAATTTTACAAGCTTATATAATCAGTCGGGAGAAAAGAGCAGAGCTGCAATGCTATTGTAACATACGGGTATGCATCAGATCTGGCAGAATACATCACTTTTCAATGGTCGCACTAAAAACATTTAATGGGCTGATCGCCTGCCCGATCTAGTTGTATGACGGTCGATAACGAGACTATATGGTAATGTGACCCGTATCGTTGCTTCCGAAAAAATGTCAATCATTTAAATTACCATGTTTTTGAAAAATGTTCATAATGATATTTAATAAATATCAGTGTATACTCATAAAAAACATATCGCATATTGTTTTAAGCTTCATTGTATGTGAAGTTGTAAGCGTATTGAAAGAATGTTCATTGTGTATTTTCATAATGTTACTCTTATCTTTTCAAAATGTTCATCGTATGTTTTAAAAAAATCAACATAGTACTCAGAAAGTTTGTCTTGTATTTCAAATCTGTTTAGAAGAACAAAAGGTGAAAAGGGGGGGGGGGTTCAAAAAATTAATAAATATAACGTGTTAATAACAAAGAAATAAAAGGAAAGGGAAAAAGGCACCAAATCTTACACGAAATAAGTCAGAAGCTAGCGACCAAACTCGAGGCTAACTATTTTCTTTGCAAATCAACTCTACGTCGTGGGCAAGGCGCTCTTTCCGCTTGCAGCATTCGATATATGGATTTGCCCGAGAGAGATAGGTCGGAGTGAAAGACATTGATTTGTATGACAATAATTCAACGAATAGGAACTGAATTTTATCTCTGACTGAACTGTGGTTTTGGATGGGATGACCCAACTTTGTATAAACTTAATATAAAGTTGGGTCATCTATTTTGGAATGGAGGGAGTATAAAACTTTGCTACTATCGCTTGTTTGGCCACCAATTGGTTTTGCCCATCTCGGCAAAGGTGATGGAATGCATATCTCTTCTCTAACATCATGCAGCTTAGGGTGATGCATATGTACGATGCAACCATCTAAAGGCTATATTTGGTCGTACGGGCAGCAATCCCAGAGGAGAAAACCCCCGTCGGGGGAATTTACCCGTCAGCTGGGATCCCCTCCCGTGGAAGGGGGAGACTTCTCTAATGTTTTGGTAACAGGGAGTAATTATTATTGCCCCTGATCCACACAGCAGAAAATTTCACCATGGATCTGCTGTACTGCGCACGACGGTGCATGAGAAGGCATCCATGCGGAAGCAAAACGCTGAGGAAGGGACGGCATAGCGTCGCCAGAAGTGGGAGCAAGGGGCGACCTTTTTTTTCGAACCGGGCATGACTCCTTTTCATTGCAAATGAACGGAAATACATTGTTCCGAGAAATAAATAGGAGAAAAAGAAAAGAGGTGCAGCGAGTTCGGGCACTGCCAGGTGAAAGTGCGTTATATCGACTAGAGGGGGGTGAATAGGTGATTTTTATGAAAGTCTTCATAACATGGGAGTTTTGAAGACAAACGATAAAATTAAACCTATTACCATGCAGCGGAAGGTAGACTACACTAGGCAAACCATAGTCAAGTATTCAATGAAGTGAAAGCACAAAGACTAATAGCAGCTAGGTAGTAAGGATCAGGTAGGAAGATATTGTGAAACCAAACAGAACACGCAGTCATTCAGTGAAGACAAATGATAAAGCAAATATACAATGACTTCACAAGGAGAAACAGTAAGTAAAGTGAAGTGAAGATGAAACCAGTGACTCGTTGAAGACAATGATTTGTTGGACCAGTTCCAGTTGCTGTGACAACTGTATGTCTGGTTGGAGCGGCTAGGTATTTAAACCTTAGGACACACAGTCCCGGACACCCAGTCCTGAACACGCAGCTCAGGACACCCAGTCCTCACCGTATTCTCCTTGAGCTAAGGTCACATAGACCTCGCCCAATCACTCTGGTAAGTCTTCAAGGTAGACTCCCAAACCTTCACAGACTTCGTTCACTGGCAATCCACAATGTCTCTTGGATGCTCAGAACGTGACGCCTAACCGGCTGGAGGATGCACAGTCCTCAAGTGTAATAAGTCTTGAGATCACACAGACAAGAAGACTTAAGTGATGCCCAATTCTCTCTGGCTCTGGTGGTTAGGTCTTTATCCCCGCAAGGAATTCTCTCTCAAAGGCTTCGAGGTGGGTTGCTCTCAAACGACAAAAGCCGTACTCTCAATCTGAGCAGCCAACCATTTATGGTTGTAGGGGGTGGGCTATTTATAGCCACTTGGCAACCCGACCTGATTTGTCTGAAATGACCCTGGGTCACTAAGGAACTGACACGTGTCCCAACGGTCAGATTTCAAACTCACACGGCAACTTTACTTGGGCTACAAGCAAAGCTCACTTGTCCGACTCTGGACAAGATTCGCTCTCATTGTCTTCACCCGAAGACATAGGTTTTTGGTTTAGGCATCACTTCAGTCATTCTGACTGGTTCTCTTGGACCCCACTTAACAGTACGGTGGTTCCTATGACTCAACACAAAAGAAAAAGAACTACGAAAGATCTAAGTCTTCGAGCTCCATAGTCTTCATATCGTGTCTTCTCTTGTCATAGTCTTCAATGTGAATATCTTCATATACCACCTTTGACTTCAATGTCTTCATACATTTTTAGGGGTCATCTCTGGTAGTAAAACCGAATCATGAGGGACTTCTACCTGTGTTATCCTGCAATTCTCACAAACACATTAGTCCCTCAACTAGGTTTGTCGTCAATACTCCAAAACCAACTGGGGTGGCACTAGATGCACTTACAATCTCCCCCTTTTTGGTGATTGATGATAAACTAGTTGAAGTTTTCAATGGGGAATAAAATCTGTGAAGCTGTAAAGGATAAGGAATTGTCTTCATAAGTTGCAAGGGCTCCCCCTGAAGATGTGCATATAAGTTAATTTGCTTTTGGAATGCAAACGCACATGGCAGGTGGTACTTGTGGAGATCCACTTCAACTTATGATGACAATCCACTATGCATGTGAAAGTATATGAAGATTGAAAGTGCGTTATATCGACTAGAGGGGGGGTGAATAGGCGATTTTTATGAAAGTCTTCAAAACGTGGAAGTTATGAAGACAAACAGCAGAGATATGCCTATTACTATGCAGCGGAAGTTAGATTACACTAGACAAGCCATGGTCAAGTATTCAATAGAGTGAAAGCACAATGACAAGTAGCTGCAGTGTAATAAGGATCAGGTAGGAAGAAGTTATGAAGCCAAACAAATCATACAGTTACGTTGTGAAGACAAAGGATATAGCAGGCATGTAATGGCTTCACAATGAGTAACAGTAAGTAAAAAAGGAAGTGAAGATGAAACCAGTGACTCGTTGAAGACAATGATGTGTTGGACCAGTTCCAGTCGCTGTGACAACTGTACGTCTGGTTGGAGCGGCTAGGTATTTAAACCTTAGGACACACAGTCCCGGACACCCAGTCCTGAACACGCAGCTCAGGACACCAAGTCCTCACCGTATTCTCCTTGAGCTAAGGTCACATAGTCCTCGCCCAATCACTCAGGTAAGTCTTCAAGGTAGACTCCCAAACCTTCACAAACTTCGTTCACTGGCAATCCACAATGTCTCTTGGATGCTCTGAATGCGACGCCTAACCGTCTGGAGGATGCACAGTCCTCAAGTGTAATAAGTCTTCAGATCACTCAGACAAGAAGACTTAAGTGATGCCCAATTTACTCTGGCTCTGGGTGGTTAGGGCTTTCTCCTCGCTAGGAATTTTCTCTCAAAGGCTTCGAGGTGGGTTGCTCTCAAACGATAAAAGCCGTGCACTGAAATCTGAGCAGCCAACAGTTTATGGTTGTAGGGGGGTGGGCTATTTATAGCAACTTGGCAACCCGACCTGATTTGTCCGAAATGACCCTGGGTCACTAAGGAACTGACACGTGTCCCAACGGTCAGATTTCAAACTCACATGGCAACTTTACTTGGGCTACAAGCAAAGCTGACTTGTCCGGCTCTGGACAAGATTCGCTCTCATTGTCTTCACTCGAAGATATAGGTTTTTGGTTTAGGCATCACTTCAGTCATTCTGACTGGTTCTCCTGGACCCCACTTAACAGTACGGTGGTTCCTATGACTCAACACAAAAGAAAAAGAACTACGAAAGATCTAAGTCTTCGAGCTCCATAGGCTTCATATCGTGTCTTCTTTTGTCATAGTCTTCAATGTGAATATCTTCACATACCACCTTTGACTTCAATGTCTTCATACATTTTTAGGGGTCATCTCTGGTAGTAAAACCGAATCAATGAGGGACTTCTACCTGTGTTATCCTGCAATTCCCACAAACACATTAGTCCCTCGACTAGGTTTGTCGTCAATACTCCAAAACCAACTAGGGGTGGCACTAGATGCACTTACAATCTCCCCATTTTTGGTGATTGATGACAAACTAGTTAAAGTTTTCAACGGGGAATATAGTCTGTGAAATTGTAAAGGATAAGGAATTGTCTTCATAAGTTGCAAGGGCTCCCCCTGAAGATGTGCATATAAGTTAATTTGCTTTTGGAATGCAAATGCACATGGCAGGTTGTACTTGTGGAGATCCACTTCAGCTTATGATGACAATCCACTATGCATGTGAAAGTATATGAAGATAATGACATGCATAATGGAAAATGGACGTCTGTAGAATGAGATAAGTGCGGAATTTATCGTCGCACATACAGAATTTATCTTCGCAAAACAGGGTGGCAAACAAGTAGCAGACGACCATCTGGTTTAAGTGTTACAACTCATAAGAACCAAATGTAGCAAAAACGAGAGTTGTAAGCACGAAGCAAAATATAAGGCACCCGCCCATATGAACCCGCTTGAAGACTATCAAAATCTCATATGCTTCTCCCCCTTTTGTCAGAAATGACCAAAAAGGTTTGAAGACATAGAGTCTCTACTCGTTCCCATGAGGAGTAGGTGAAGTAGCAGGGTTGTTGGTGTTGGTTGGCGGTGCAGAAGAGCTTGGAGGTGCTGAAGCATATGGCGGTGAAGTAGCATCGTCTTCTTCCTCAATGATTCTGGCAGTGACTGTGGCAGCAGAGGAAGAGAACTCAGAATCTTCAAGGGATGGAGTTCCCAGCAGCACAGCTCTTCGAGGAGGTGTGGAGTCAAACTTGAATCTTTCAGTGAAGCCATCCTCTTGAAGATCAGCTTCAGAAAGCATCATTGTTAGCCCTTTCCATGTGCGGCGACATGTTTCATGTGCAACGAATGCATTCTTGGTGGCAAGATTTCGGATGCGATTTACATCCACCAAGAGGCTTTTCATCTGTCTCTTCAACCAGTCATGATGCCTATTCTGCTTTTGATGAAGGGCCACAAGAAGCACTCGGTCGTTGAGAACACGAGTGCGCTTCTTGGGTCTTGAAGCAGTGGCACTGTCAGTGGCTTCAGTTGAAGCAGGATGTGGTGCACGTGTAGTGCCGGCCAAAGGATACATCCTGGAGATGGCTTCAACACCTTCAACGTTTTGAGTGAAGCTCTGGTGTTCTGCATTCTGAAGACTCAGAGGTTGCTTGGCAGGTTCAGGATAGATGGCTTCAGCAGAGGTATCCACATCAGACAAGAAGATCCGATGGTTGCGGGCTGAGGGATGATACGAGATGGCAGAGTGAAGTTTGATCAGCCTCATTACCCAAGGAGCATAGAACTTTAAACCAAACAGATCTGAGCTTGATGCAGCTAGTTGGCGTATGAAGAAATCCTGTGCGTTGAAGCATTTGCCATGAAGGATATAGAATATCAGAGTCTTCATTGCACCCTCGATCTTGGCATTTGGAGAGTGTCCTTTAATGGGCCAGAGAGTCCGCCGGATGATGTGATAGATGGTCCTGGGAAGGTACTCAAGGTCTTCAATGAAGAACTCTATGGGATAAGGAGCATCGTGGGGCAATGGCTTCATCATGGAGAGCATCTGACTCATATTCGGTTCAGGCCTCTGAAATATGCTCTCAATAGCTTCAGTGTATAGCCGACAGCCTTGCTCGAAGAATTCGCCTGGAGTGGGCAGGCCAGTGAGCTCAATGATATCAAATGCATTGGCTTCGTGATGAACGTTGCCGGTCATCCACTCCAGGACTCAAGTCTTCGGATCTTTGTTGTATCCTTTGATGTGCAGTGTGGCATAGAATTGTAGCAGGAGCTCTTCGTTCCAATGCTCTTCATCAGTGACAAACTGCAGCAGACCCACTTGTTTGAAGCAATCCAACGCTTCCTCTAGACAGGGCAGACCAGCAATAGCTTCAACATCAAGGCGCTTGTGCGGGAAAATGTGACCTTGGTTGTACAGTATGCAAGAGTAGTAGCTGTGCTGAGGATAGCTCCAGAACCTATCTGATGAAATCCTTTTCCCTTGAATAGGGGTTCTTGGAGCTATTGAAGAAAGTATTATCTGCCTTGAAGCCATTGATGTTGAAGGAGCCAGGTGCTGATGCAGGACCTGGAAACCTTGGCAGTTTGGGGATTGGCTTCTGGACCTGAGGCCTGTGCTCAACATGATAGTTGAATTGAGGACCTGCAGCAGACTCGGGAATAGAAGTTGTGGGTTCAGTGGCTTCGCTGTCTTCTGAAGCTTTTGCTGGGGAGGGCTCCACATTAGCTTCGTTGTTGGTTGTGGCAGCCTCAAGATTTTCATCCTCCGCTTGACTAGCTGGAGGGACGGTTACAAGCACGTTCTCCTGGAGAACTGCTTCTTGGTGGAGCAGAGGAGTGAGCTCTTGTGGTGCTTCTTCTGCGGCTGATGCAGCCGGAATGTCTTCAACATAGACTTGAGGCCTTGGACCTTTGCGAAGCCTGCGGAACGCAGACGACGCCTGTGGGGTTGGAGTGGGCTGGGCCTCATAGTCTTCTTCCTCTTGAGGGCGATCCGCCCATGAAGCATCCTGTGCAATTGGCGTCAGTGGACAACCAATGCTGATGAGTTCGCTGTGTTCTAACTGAGGAAGGGCTGCATCATCTTCTACATTGTCACGATGACCAATGTCTTCAGCAGCGATGGGATCAGCTGCTGGAATGTCTTCAGCTTCAGGAGCCTCTGTGGAAGCAGGCTCATGAGCCGTCAGTTGACGTTCTGCGTCAGGGTGAACCATAGAAATAGGTTCAACTATCAAGGACTCTGGGAGCAGCCCGAGATTTCTTGGTCTTTCTCTTTTTCTTGCTGGGGGCAGTAGGAGAGGCTTCAGAGCTTTTCCTCTTCCTGGCTTCAGCCTCAACAGTTCTTGTCTTTTTGAGCTCTGAAGTTGTTGACCGGCTCTTTGGCTTCGAGCCAGTCGTTGCAGTTGGGAAGACAAGCGGAACTGCTTCCTGCCTTGGTGCCTCTGGTTCAGCTGGAACAGTCTTCTTCTTTTTCTTTGCGGCCATCTTGGGGTCGATGCCAGGACGCCCAAGTGCCTTGCGCTTCTCAGCCTCATTGTAGGCTTGCACACATCTGTCAGCCAGAGACTTCATCCGCTCACGTGAACCCTGAGCTTCTGCATGCTTCTTCATAAAGTTTTCCTTTAGCTCATGCAACATGATCTTGAAGCTCTTCACTTCTTGCACGCTGAGCTTGGCCATATTCTTCTTGAACTGAGCCTTTTCATGATCAATTTTCTGCTTCAGTTCAACAATGCGCTGGGCAATGGCAAGTTCTGAAGCAATAGCACCTTGGAAGGCGACGCTTAGGCCAACGGGTAGCTGTAGATCTTCAAAGCTGATGTTTGGTGTGGCAAACCACTCGTTAATGAAGTTGTGGATGATGGCGACATCAAAGAGAGGCAGATTGTTGAAGATTTCTGCTTCTTCTTTGCTCTTAATGAGTTGCTCAAGAGCGTCATCTCCAAGATCTTCATCACTTGACAGATCAATGGCTTCACTACGCAGGATGGCAGCAGCTGTGAGTTCTTTGCCAGTGTGAGACAGAGGCATCTTGGCCTTCTGGTGCCTTGAGACGCGTGATAAGTCTTCAGACTGCACACTGTCTTCAGGAGGTGCAGTCGCCAATGGCTTCGCCTTTGAGATTTTTGGTGAAGGGGCTGGCTTTGGAGCTTTTGGCTTCTTCAACTGCTTCGGCTTCAGCACTGCAGGCACTGCAGGTGCTTCATCAGACTCAGTGTCAGCTGCAGGCTCATTCACTGCAGTCCCTTGAACCAAGATGTAGGTGATGAGACCTTCAAGGTTGGCATACGGACCGATGACATTGGGCTCTGCTTCTCGTGTACCATCTGCCCTTGGTGCTAAAGGACCAGGGTTGAAGTCTAACCCAAATTGCTTCGCTGAGTTTTAGGAAAACTGGAAGTTGCGCTTGAATAGATTGTCGTCACGACACCAGAGTAGTGACGACGGATGTGCATCATCAGGCTGTGGCCCACGGACCATGCATGGATAGAAGCTTTGGGCAATAGCTTCATCTCTGGACCTGGGTACAAGATTCTTGTATAAGATGTCTCCCCACGGTCTTTTTATGGCACTTTTCTCAGCATATTCTTGGGTTGTGAAGCGGTATTTGAACCATTGTTCTGCCCAATAGCGTCGAATCCATTGAATTCGGGTCTTGCGCTGACCATAATTCTCTTCAAGATCTGTTTTATACATTTCTGCCAGTTCATCAGGCAGATCTTTGGATGTTCCTCCACGTCGCTGTCTGCCCCCCTTCCTTGCTGCTGTTTCTGAAGCCATAAACTTTAACTTGGAAGGCTTCAAGACGTTCAAAGGCTTCAAAGGCTTTCTTTTGCTGGACCAACAGGAACTAGCTTCAGGAGAATTTATGTGATGCTGTAAGAATTCTGCAAATGAATGCAGACTATGAGAACCAAAGGATTCTCCCACGGACATGTATCTGTGACAGCATTATGGTGCGAGGGAAGGGGAAGAGGTCATATGCATTCTCAGAAAATTTTGAAGATAAATCAGTTTAGAAGACATTGACCTCATCGTGCGAAGACATTCACTCATAGATAAGAAGTTGGTTCCAGATTTGTACGAATCCACAGATCAGTACAAGTGAGGAATCTAACTACTTTGTGAAGCACAAGTGAATATACTAGGCATGTTATGAGATGCAGTTTGAGAGAGATCTAGTTTGTGTGAACAAAAACTACTTGTGGTAGAAAGTGACAGATCAATAGGATCAACGATGCTGTAAAAAGGGAGTTTTATTTACCACACTGAGAACTGCTAGACGGAGTGGGAGATGAGGCCGAGCAGTTCACTCGTTCGTGCCCTAACTTGGCGACGGAGGAGACCTACGGCGACGGCGGAGAGGATGATGTCCGCGGTCGGCGTGAAGACGGCGTCGGAGAGGTTGCGGCAGCGAAGTGCTTCATCGCCGGCGTCGTCGAGAGCTAGCGGTGGCGCTAGGGTTCGTGCGAGGGTGGAAGAAGAGATAGTTACCGTTGTGAGTGTGTATTTATAGGCACAGGGGCGGCACCGTGCTATTACACAGGTGCCCCTGGCGATTCGCATCTGAGGAACACGTGGCTAGTTTGCGGAAGTTTGGGGTTTGTTCCACGTCCCACGCACGCCTGGATTGGCGGGTGGTCGTTCCTACTTCTCCGGATTTTATGTGGAGGAATGAGCATTGAAAACGGACTTAATGGTTGTCTCTGTATCTTCTGCTGACAAGGACGCAATGAAGACATTCGACAGTTTCAATAGAATGCATATGACTTGGAGAGATAGTATTTGAGATAGGAAGCATAGAGAAGTTGGGGTCCGATCACATTCACTTAGTTCAAAAGATTCAACACGAAGACATAGCTATAAGTGAATGCTGTAGAGGACAGAACACTAGCATATATATATATATATATCTATAATCAACATAGTGAAGATAATCATGAAAATATGTTGAGTTCGAAGCCAAACCAAATGTGAAGACATTGCAAGGTAACGCCATGAGAGAAACACTTCAAAATAGAACGTTTGGTGGTGGCGTTACCCACCGTATAGGAAGTATTAGACCCAGACACGACGCACAATTATCGTGGCGCTCCGAAGTCAAATTCCACATTAATGTATTCACACTTAGAATGTATGTCTTCATTGATTGAAGATATACTTCACTTCGTGTGTTGCACATCTAAGTCATCAATATGCATAAGGGTTAGGATGTGTGCTTGATCACAGGACATTTGAGGATTCCAGGATATTCAGCTCACACCGTAACTTGCAAAACCTCTTCTTATCCAAGGGCTTGGTGAAGATATCTGCCAATTGCTCTTCAGTGTTGACGTGTATGATATCAATGTCTTCCTTCACAACATGATCTCTGAGAAAGTGATGACGAATTTCCATGTGCTTTGTCTTCGAGTGCTGAACTGGGTTGTTGGCAATCTTGATGGCGCTTTCGTTGTCGCAGTAAAGTGGCACTTGCTTCAGATGAATGCCATAGTCCTTGAGTGTTTTCTTCATCCACAGAAGCTGAGCGCAGCAAGATCCAGCAGCAATGTATTCATATTCAGCAGTGGAGAGGGATACATAGTTCTGCTTCTTTGAAGACCAACATACAAGTGATCGTCCCAGAAGTGACACATGTGCCTGATGTAGACTTGCGATCAACTTTGTCACCAGCATAATCAGCATCCGAGAATCCAACCAAATCAAACTCTGAGCCCTTTGGATACCATAATCCTAGAGTTGGGGTGTGAGCCAAATATCGAAGAATTCGCTTCACAGCTAAGTGACGCGACTCCTTTGGTGCCGCTTGAAATCGAGCACACATGCAAACACTAAGCATAATATCTGGCCTAGATGCACATAAATAAAGTAAAGAACCAATCATGGAGCGGTATACCTTTTGATCGAACTCTTTACCATTGTCGTCAGGACCCAGATGATGTTTGGCTGGCATTGGTGTTGTGAAGCCTTTGCAGTCTTGCATACCGAACTTCTTCAGGCAATCTTTGAGATACTTCTCTTGAGATATGAAGATGCCATTGCGTTGTTGTCGTATTTGAAGACCAAGGAAGAACTTCAGCTCCCCCATCATGGACATCTGATATTGCTCTTGCATCATATATCCAAACTCTTCACTGTACTTCTGATTGGTGCAGCCGAAGATAATGTCATCCACATATATTTGGCACACAAATAGTTCACCATCATATGTCTTCGTGAAAAGAGTGGGATCTAGGGAACCAGGTATGAAGCCTTTGCTCTTCAGGAAGTATTTGAGTGTGTCATACCAGGCCCTAGGGGCTTGTTTGAGGCCATACAGTGCCTTGTTGACCTTGTATACCATGTCAGGATGTTTTGGATTTTCAAAGCTAGGCGGTTGTGCAACATACACTTCTTCTTCAATCTTGCCATTGAGAAAGGCACTCTTCACATCCATTTGATATAGAAGTATGTTATGATGATTTGCATAGGCCAGCAGTATGCGTATGGCTTCAAGCCTAGCCACAGGAGCAAATGTTTCATCGAAGTCAATGCCTTCCACTTGAGTATATCCTTGAGCAACGAGACGAGCTTTGTTTCTGACAACTTGACCATGCTCATCTTGCTTGTTGCGATATATCCATTTGGTGCCTATTATGTTGTGCTTCCGTGGATCAGGACGCTTAACTAGTTCCCATACATTATTCAGCTCAAACTGTTGAAGCTCTTCTTGCATAGCTTGAATCCATTCAGGTTCCAAGAAGGCTTCTTCAACTTTCTTGGGTTCTGATATTGAGACGAATGCGAAGTGCCCACAGAAATTTGCCAGTTGAGTTGCCCTTGAACGAGTTAGTGGACCTGGTGCATTGATGCTGTTAATTATTCTATCAATCTGCACTTCATTGGCAACACGAGGATGTATAGGGCGAAGACTTTGCTCTTGCTGATCTGTGTTGTTGTTGGGAGGAATGTCTTCAGGCTGAGCATTGTCTTCATGTGGATCAGGTGCTGAGATGATAAGTTCTTCTTCAAGATGAGCTTCAGAAGGTATAATCTCTCCAGTTCCCATAACTTGATTGATTCACTAGCTGGAACTTCATCTAGCACATTTGGCAGTTGCTCTCTTTGTGACTCATTGGTCTCATCGAACCGCACATCCACTGTTTCAACCACTTTGTAATGAAAGAGATTGAAGACTCTGTAGGAGTGCGAATCCTTTCCATATCCAAGCGTAACACCCTCATGTGCTTTTGGTGCAAACTTTAAGGTATGGTGTGGGTCCTTGATCCAGCATCTTGCGCCAAATACTCTGAAGTAACTGACATTTGGTTTTTTGCCAGTAAGGAGCTCATAAGATGTCTTGTTCAGTAGCTTGTGAAGATAAACACGATTGATTGTATGGCATGCAGTATCAATAGCTTCGGGCCAGAATTTTCTTGGGGTCTTGTATTCATCCAGCATCGTTCTGGCCATCTCAATTAGTGTTCTGTTCTTGCGTTCGACGATGCCATTCTGCTGTGGTGTGTACGGGGCTGAGAATTCATGTGTGATGCCCAAGGTATCAGGATATGTGTCAAGGCCAGTGTTCTTGAATTCAGTGCCATTGTCACTTCTGATGTGCTTTATCTTGGCGCCAAAATTGTTCATAGCACGATTGGCGAAGCGTCTGAAGACATCCTGCACTTCAATATTGTAAAGGATTATGTGCACCCAAGTATATCTAGAATAATCATCAACAATAACGAAGCCATAGAGGCAAGCAGTAGTAGTTAGAGTTGAGTAATGAGTGGGACCGAAAAGATCCATGTGAAGCAGTTCGAAGGGTTGAGTAGTAGTCATGATTGTCTTCGAGGGATGTTTGGCCCTCGTCATCTTCCCTGCTTCACAGGCACCGCACAAATGGTCTTTCTTGAACTTGATGCCCTCGATGCCTATGACATGTTTCTTCTTCGCAAGAGTGTGGAGGTTCCTCATGCCAGCATGTCCAAGCCTCTGATGCCATAGCCAGCATTCTGAAGCCTTTGCTAGAAGACATACTGCAAGATGTGGCCCTGCTGAGAAATCTACCACGTACAAATCATCTTTTCGATACCCTTCAAACACTAGAGACTTGTCAGATTCCATTAGTACAAGGCAACGATATTTTCCAAACATTACAATCATGTTCAAATCGCAAAGTATTGAGACAGACATTAAGTTGAAGCCAAGGGATTCAACAAGCATGACTTTATCCATGTGTTGATCCCTTGAGATTGCAACTCTACCTAGACCCAATACCTTACTTTTACCAGTGTCAGCAAATGTGATGTGGCTCTTGTCGGATGGACGTAAAGTTGAGTCCATGAGAAGACTTCTTTTGCCAGTCATGTGATTTGTACACCCACTGTCAATAATCCATTCCGAAGACTCCGAAGGCGCTGGTGTCGTACCATACAGTGCAGTTAGGGGGATAGGCTTCACGAAGAGAATTGTGAAGCAAAAACATTTGACGAACCAGTGGGTTATGAAAACTTAGATCCAGATTAGGACTAATAGGGAGAGTGGCATGCGATTCAGGAACGAAGTACATAATGATGCCATTTGGGCATTTTATCTTGCGCCCTACAAGATTTTTAAGGTCCCCAGCAATAGCGTCAGAAGATTTTGGTTTTCTGCTGGAGACCTTTCCCTGCAAAAGAGAGTTAAGCTTCTTTAACCACCCACATCTTCAAGGGTGGCTTAGAAGCAATAAGTCTAAGTGCAGCATCTGAGAATTTTGGCTTTGGAGCCCTAGCAAACAGTCTAGCAGGCGGACAATAGTACTCATAAGAATAGGCAGAATAGTTCTTGGTCATATGAACATGACGGTTTGATGAACGACTCTCATATTCATATGCCTGAGTATGGTTTCCCTGCAAAACATTTGCGTTAGTGTGACTCAGGTGAGTCCTCTGTCTGTATGAAGCCTTTGGACCGTATGATGCTTTTGGTCTGAGGTTTGTCTTCTTCATGTGAGGTGTCATGAAGACATTCACAAGAAGATTTTCCAGACACGTTTTCGGAACCCAGATCTTCTTCATAGGCGGTCCATTCCTGCAGTTAGTATCAATGTACCTGGCAAAACTTCACCATTCTGATTCTTAAACAGTTTATAGTTTGCATCAAAGGATTCATCAATGATAATGGGGTTAGCACAAGTGAAGCCAGATAAATTGGATGGATCTGCTGAAGATTCCTTTGCAGCAACCCATGTGGTTTTGGGGTACTGCTCAGGTTTCCAGTAAGAGCCATCTGCATTCATTTTCCTTACGAACCCAACACCCTCTTTCCTAGGGTTTCGGTTCAGAATCTGCTTTTTGAGGACATCACATGGTGTCTGATGCCCTTGAAGACTTTTGTACATCCCTGTTTCAAGCAATGTCTTCAACCTAGCATTCTCATCAGCAATAGCGGTGGTATCCTCAACAGAGGGGTTAGTTACCGCATCAACAGTTGAAGATATTGCAACAGCAGTAGCAGTAGAACATTCAGCAACAGAAATAGCATTATCACGCTCAATGCATTTAAGACATGGTGGTTCAAATCCTTCCTGATCGGGACTGATCTGTTTGGCACGAAGTGACTCGTTTTCCGTTTGAAGATCTTCATGAACCGCTCTCAATTTCTCAAGATCTTGCTTCCTTTAAAGATAATCATAGGAAAGCTTTTCATGAGTTGTTGAGAGAGTTTCATGACGATTTTCAAGTTCCTGATACTTAACGTGAAGATTTTTTATGTCTTCAATTAAGGATTCAGATCGAGTCATTTCAGCACCCAACAGATCATCGCTTCTGTCTAAATTTTTTTGAATATGTTCCATAGCTTTCTGTTGTTCAGTTGCAATTTTAGCAAGTGTTTTGTAGCTAGGTTTTGAAACACAATCAGAGTCATCGTCACTAGATGTTTGATAATGAGTAGTGCGTGTGTTTACCTTGGCACCGCGTGCCATGAAGCAGTAGGTGGAAGCGGATTAGTCCTTGTTATTTGCATCGGCGTCGGTGATGAAGTCATTGTCTTCAGTGTCGAAGATGGACTTGGCAACGTATGTTGTAGCCAGACTTGCGACGCCTGAGTCGGATTCCTCTTCAGACTCCACCTCCGCCTCCTCAGAAGCAGACTCCTCCTCTGAATCCATTTCCTTTCCAACAAACGCACGTGCCTTGCCAGATGAGCTCTTCTTGTGTGATGAAGACTTTGAGGAAGACTTGGAAGAAGACTTTAAGTATTTCTTCTTCTTCTTCTTGTCGTCAGAGTCATATTCCTTGCTCTTCTTCTTCTTTTTGTTCTCATTGTTCCACTGTGCACACTCAGAGATGAAGTGGCAAGTTTCTTGCACTTGTGACATGTTTTCTTCTTGTAGTCATGAGCAGGAGCTTCATCATTCCTTGAACTTGATCGGAAAGACTTTCTGAAGCCTTTCTTCTTGGTGAATTTTTGGAACTTCTTGACAAGCATAGCAAGTTCCCTTCCAATGTCTTCAGGGTCATCAGAACTGCTATCAGATTCTTCTTCAGATGAGGAGACAGCTTTTGCCTTCAAGGCACGAGTTCGCCCATAGTTTGGACCGTAGATCTCTCTTTTCTCCGAAAGCTGAAACTCATATGTGTTGAGCCTCTCAAGTATGTCGGACGGATCGAGTGTCTTGAAATCAGGACGTTCTTGAATCATCAGGGCCAGGATGTCAAACGAACTATCAAGTGATCTCAGCAGCGTCTTGACGACTTCGTGTTTGGTAATCTCAGTGGCGCCGAGGGCTTGAAGCTCATTTGTGATGTCAGTGAGTCGGTCAAATGTGTACTGGACATTCTCATTGTCATTTCGCTTGAAGCGGTTGAAGAGGTTGCGAAGAACACTGATTCTCTGATCTCTCTGGGTTGAGATGCCTTCATTGACCTTGGAGAGCCAGTCCCAGACCAGCTTGAATGTCTTCAAAGCACTCACACGGCCATACTGTCCTTTGGTCAGATGACCACAGATGATATTCTTGGCAGTAGAGTCCAGTTGAACGAATTTCTTGACATCAGCAACAGTGACACCTTCTCCAGCCTTGGGAATGTCGTTTTTGACGACATACCATAGGTCGACGTCAATGGCTTCAAGATGCATACGCATCTTATTCTTACAGTAGGGATATTCAGTTCTATCAAAGATGGGGCACGCAGCGGAGACTTTAATTATCCCTGCAGTCGACATAGCTAAAACTCCAGGTGGTTAAACCGAATCACACAGAACAAGGGAGCACCTTGCTCTGATACCAATTAAAAGTGCGTTATATCGACTAGAGGGGGGTGAATAGGCGATTTTTATGAAAGTCTTCATAACATGGGAGTTTTGAAGACAAACGATAAAATTGAACCTATTACCATGCAGCGGAAGGTAGACTACACTAGGCAAACCATAGTCAAGTATTCAATAAAGTGAAAGCACAAAGACTAATAGCAGCTAGGTAGTAAGGATCAGGTAGGAAGATATTATGAAGCCAAACAGAACACGCAGTCACTCAGTGAAGACAAATGATAAAGCAAACATACAATGACTTCACAAGGAGAAACAGTAAGTAAAGTGAAGTGAAGATGAAACCAGTGACTCGTTGAAGACAATGATTTGTTGGACCAGTTCCAGTTGCTGTGACAACTGTACGTCTGGTTGGAGCGGCTAGGTATTTAAACCTTAGGACACACAGTCCCGGACACCCAGTCCTGAACACGCAGCTCAGGACACCCAGTCCTCACCGTATTCTCCTTGAGCTAAGGTCACATAGACCTCGCCCAATCACTCTGGTAAGTCTTCAAGGTAGACTCCCAAACCTTCACAGACTTCGTTCACTGGCAATCCACAATGTCTCTTGGATGCTCAGAACGTGACGCCTAACCGGCTGAAGGATGCACAGTCCTCAAGTGTAATAAGTCTTGAGATCACACAGACAAGAAGACTTAAGTGATGCCCAATTCTCTCTGGCTCTGGTGGTTAGGTCTTTATCCTCGCAAGGAATTCTCTCTCAAAGGCTTCGAGGTGGGTTGCTCTCAAACGACAAAAGTCGTACTCTCAATCTGAGCAGCCAACTGTTTATGGTTGTAGGGGGTGGGCTATTTATAGCCACTTGGCAACCCGACCTGATTTGTCCGAAATGACCCTGGGTCACTAAGGAACTGACACGTGTCCCAACGGTCAGATTTGAAACTCACACGGCAACTTTACTTGGGCTACAAGCAAAGCTGACTTGTCCGACTCTGGACAAGATTCGCTCTCATTGTTTTCACCCGAAGACATAGGTTTTTGGTTTAGGCATCACTTCAGTCATTCTGACTGGTTCTCTTGGACCCCACTTAACAGTACGGTGGTTCCTATGACTCAACACAAAAGAAAAAGAACTACGAAAGATCTAAGTCTTCGAGCTCCATAGTCTTCATATCGTGTCTTCTCTTGTCATAGTCTTCAATGTGAATATCTTCATATACCACCTTTGACTTCAATGTCTTCATACATTTTTAGGGGTCATCTCTGGTAGTAAAACCGAATCATGAGGGACTTCTACCTGTGTTATCCTGCAATTCTCACAAACACATTAGTCCCTCAACTAGGTTTGTCGTCAATACTCCAAAACCAACTGGGGTGGCACTAGATGCACTTACACCAGGAAACCCACTGCGTTCGCCCGACATCGAAACGAACGCCATGGGGCGAAAACCTGACAACACCATAGTTCAACGACGACCTGAAATACTACAGTCTATTACAGCCAAAAGCTCATCACAAGAGCCAAACAGAAAACGGACAGCAGCTGGAAACGACAGCGGCAACTATGACAGCAGGCGAGATTGCGAGATCATTCTCCCTCGATCGGTCTCCTCGCCGTCTCGCACATCTTCATCATGCTCATAGTGCTTGACCTGACCATCGCTGCCCCACTGCGCAGCTCCTTGACTTCATCACCTTGCTGAAGACCTGCCCAATATAGCAAAAAGGAGCACACGGAAAACACAATCTCAAACGGTGTCTTAATCTGTTTCTTCTCAAAGGTGGCTCGATTTCTAGCCAACCAGATAGCCAGCAAACGGCCGTCAGGCCAACAGTGTAGTATTTCTTCCCATAGGGAAGGAAAGTGTGGCACCAGGAGAAATATTGCCAGTAACTGTTTGGACAGAGGTCCGTCCCTAAAGCCATCCCAACACAACGCTACACCACTTTAGCCACAGGACAAGTGAAAAACAAATGCCGGGATGATTCAATATTGTCACAAAAGGAGCATTTGGATCCCCAGGCCATCTCCTCTCCTTCATAACTTGCCTAGTCAAGACAGCATCCTGAGATAGCTGCCACAGGAAAATTTTGACTTTGAGGGGGATCTTGGCCTTCCAAATCCATCTATAGTGACAGCCACTAAGAGGGTTTTCTAGCCATTTGTACATAGATTTGGTAGAAAATCTACCATTACCATTTAGCCCCCAGTATACTTGGTCCCCCCTACTCCCAGCTGTATACTGTCAATATATTTCCTCATATCCTCCCATTGCCTTTGAAGATCAGGGGTAAGCCTTCTTCTAAAGAAGGTGTTGGGAGTCACAGCTTTGACTTCTGCGACAGTGCATTCCTGCTCAGTGCATATGTCAAACAGCAGGGGGTAATAGTCCTGGAATGGTCTAGACCCATTAATAGAGTCTTTCCACACTCTAGTTAGATCTCCTGATTTCGCTTTGATCTTTCTACCAGCCATATACAGGGCCTTAACTTTAAGAAGGGCTTTCCAGCACGGAGAATAAAAAAAAAGAACTGTGGCTACGGTTGAACCCAGGTTCAATGATTCTCCGTGCTGGAAAGCCCTTCCTAAAGTTAAGGCCTTGTATATGGCTGGTAGAAAGATCAAAACGCGACCTGGCAGAGCGTGGAGGCGGATTACTTTGTATAGGTAGTTAGAGCACCTCCAACGCGTCGACCCAAACGGATTTGGGTCGACCGTCGATCATCGTCCGCCTTGTTTTTGTTGGGTCGGCAGTACACCTAACGCGTAGACCCAATTTTGCACGCACGCTAGGCTTGCTGTCGTTTTTAAACAAATACACACATTTTACATAGTTTCACAAGCAAACAAATATAGCATAGTTCACAAGCCAAATAAATATATCATAATTTACAAGTCAGATAAAAATTAAATTGTCTCAAATACATATAAAAAAGATACATCTATTGGTTGCCAACATGAGCCCACATATACTCAACCAAATCATCTTGCGGCTGAATGTGAGTTTCCTAATCACCACACAGATGATGAAATTAAGTGACCCGTGCAAACGTTGCCGCTTCTCCATGTTCAGACACAACATTATCATCCTAGAACTGAAACCGTTGGTCGTAGATACGTTTCGGGCGCTCATCCTCTACGATCATATTGTGCATGATCATACAAGCAGTCATCATCTCCGACAACTTCTTGGTGCTTCAAGTTCTAGCAGGATGCCGAACGATGCCCCATCAAAATTACAGAACACCAAAGGCACGTTCCACATCCTTCCTAGCACTCTCTTGCTCTTGTGCAAGTCTCCTCCTCTTCTCTCATACAGGGTTAGAGATTGTCTTCACAATAGTTGTCCACTAAGGATAGATACCGTCAGCTAGGTAATATTTTTTTGTTATAGTTGTGGTCGTTGATGTTAACATTCACCGACGGGCAGTGGCCTTCGGCAAGCCTTGCAAACACTGGTGAGCGTTGAAGGAAATGGCACCTCTCTCGGTTGCGATTCAACGCCGGAGCGTGCCCCGGAACAACGGCTACTGCCTACTAAGGTGATCATGGACGACCAACACAAAAGCCACCATCTCCTTATTGTCATATGGGGAATCATTGGACTCGCAGAGGAAATTATGGAAAAAGAACCTGTCAGCGGAGTCCATTTGTACCTTGGGGGCAAACTATTGAATAGTTGCGGGCGTCGTCGAAGAAGCTGGCCGGCGAAGAGATACATGTCTTCCATGGACCAGGTAGCTGGCTGGCAGTGTTAGACGAAGGAGTTGGTCGGGGTCACGGGGGCAACTTCGTGGTCGCAGCGACGTCGAGGGGGAGTCGCGGTGGCCCGAAGGCAAGGCAATGATGGCAAGGACACGAAAAGGTGGCCGTGTGCGGGGGAGGTTTATGGGTCCGTACTGCTGGCAAGGGCATCGAAGCTGGGCGGCGACGACAGGTGGGGCGGGCAGGGGCTTGTTGTCGATGGGCAGGAAGAGAATGGCCTACGTGCTACCAACTGGTGGGCCAGAAGAAGTAGGCGGGCGTGAGGCCTAAATTTGGATCTGAAATGCATCGTCCAACAAATAAAAAGGTCAGAAATGGATCGTCCGACGAATAAAAAGCGGACGCGCCTCCGTTTGGCCTGGCGGAGGTATATGGGTCCGTACTGCTGGCAAGGGCATCGAAGCTGGGCGGCGGCGACGACGGGTGGGGCGGGCAGGGGCTTGTTGTCGATAGGCAGGAAGAGAATGGCCTACATGCTACCAACTGGTGGGCCAAAAGAAGTAGGCGGGCGTGAGGCCTAAATTTGGGTCTGAAATGGATCATCCAACTGATAAAAAGGTCAGAAATGGATCGTCCGACGAATAAAAAGCGGATGCGCCTCCATTTGGCCCGGCGCATCGGGCCAACTTTTGTGTTCACTTTGACCCCAAGTTGCTCTTAGGGCGTCGGTCCCGGCCGCCGGACGGAGAAAAATCGTAGTCATCATCCAACGCCGCCACTCAGTTGCGAGAGCGAGCGAGGATTTTGTCCCCAGCCTCTTGAGGCGTGAAAGTCACACCCGGCAACAGTCAGGGAAAGGGAGGGGGTCCTTCCCCTTCGCAGGCGACCGAATTGCACGGTAGGCTCGGCTCCTCTGGGTTGATTCAGCTCGTGATTTTCCTATCCAGGGAAAGTAGGGGGATCCCGGGAGGATCCCTGGCAACCGAATTGGCCAAGGTGGCTGAAGGGGATTTTAACTTGCAAGGGATTTTCATGCTGGCCTCGTCTATCTCAGGTAAAAGAACTTCATGAACTATTATTTGTTGGTGCATCTAACAACTCATTTTCCTTCACAGCTAATACATAGTAGTACAATACGTTTTATTGCTCTTATTCCTGTTGAAGCTCCGCAGCTGCCCTCGAGCACAGTTCGAAAGTAGCTAGCTTGTCAACGGCTGCAATACGAGCAAGCCTGGTAGTGGATTAGTAGCCGGCGAAAAGACAGGATGATCACAGGTATGTAGGACAAAGGCACTTGCTTATATGTCAGCTCCATCGCAGGTCCTACTCTTAGCGAGTAGCCTTACTTTTGGCCTCGCTGCAGGTTGCAAGAATGGAAGGCGTCAAAACATCGGAAAACCTCAAAACTGAACAAGATTCAAACAGGGGCAACGATGCAAGATTCAAGGGCATCATTACCTTAACATCTTCTTGATCTCACTGCTGTCAGGGTCGAGTCTCAGCGCCTCCTGGAACGCATCAACTGCCCTTTGGTAATCCTGTAAATGGAGGGACGCCATGAGAGGAAGTGAGACACAGGTTGAGAGACTGAATCAGATTGAAAGGTTTGATTTGAACACCAACTATACCTCCATGAAAATGAGAGCTGAGCCCTCTCGGTACCATGCCTTGGACCAGCCAGGACGCAGCATTTTGCACCGTTGAGCGTCTGCCAGTGCTCTGTCCCCTTCTCGCATGCGCAGCCAGCAGAGGCTCCGGTTAGCAAACAGGGTCGCATCAAGTGGGTCTATCTCCATCACCTACATTTGCATGTGGTCAGCATCGCATGATTTTTCCATGCAATGATAACTGGATCTAACAGGCTCTCTGAAGGCATTTTCATTAGTTTAAATGTAAGAAAAGCACAAATAAGCACTCATCAGACTTGAGCAGAAAAGGGTGTCGCGGATGAAGTGTCAACCCTAAATGAAATGTAGTTACTTTTATTGTATGATCCTGATGTAAGACACCCATGCCTTCACAAACATTTCAACATAAACCATGATGAATCATCCGTCAATCTTACCAACCCTCATTAAGTAAACAAATTGTACTGCTACAAGGAAATCTGAAGTCACTGCACTTTCAATCCTGAACCTGATGCTCTAGAACTAGAGGGGATTCCTTATTTGATCCTTTTTAAAAATTTGGTTCCTTTTTTGGCCCTAGAAATTTTGTTTTTCCTTTTTTGATACTACAACTTTATTTTCTTCCTTCCATGACACTTCCATCATTCTTTGTTGTTAACACCGTCAACTACGAGATGAAAACTCCTATTTGTCATTCTTTGTTGTTAACACCGTCAACTACGAGATGAAAACTCCTATTTACCCCTGCTTTAGCACGTTGAAAAAAAAAGAAACAGAAAAACCTTTTCTGGCCGAACCGTCCCGATTCTCTCCCCTTCTCCCCCGATCCCCTTCTCCCTGAGCCCTAACCCTAGCGCGGCGCGGAGAGCAACATGGAGGAGGGGGCGGCCGAGGTGGAAGTCGCAGTGGAGGAGGGTCACGGGCGAGGCGGCCATGGTGGGGAGTCGTTCCTGTGCCCGCCCTAAGGGAGCGACGGCCGCGGCGGCGAATTTCGAGCTGGCGTCGCTGCTCTCCCCTCTTTCTCGTCCCTTCCCATCGTAGATTCCGCGAATCGGCGCCACCGTCGGAGCATCATCTGCTCCACCGCCTAAATTAGCGTCGTCCAGCGGGCCATCCCCGGCACCGTCACGGGCGCCTCACAGGCAACGCGGATGTGCGTCGCACGGGCGCCCAACCCCCTGCTACCTCCTACCGCTGCACCTCCCACCACCACCAGCCGATGTGATTCCTCAATCTCTGGCAGCGCACCCACCTAATCTGCTTCTCAGGACATCTCTCCGTCAAGCTCTAGACATGGCCAAGAACAGTTTCAAGCTCGGCACCCGCCGCTTCGTCAGTCCCGCCGGTCCCGACCTCGATTTCAGCATCCACGAAGCTGAGGTTGCGTCGTCGTTTATTTGCAACGGGATCTGACCACCATGTACATGGAAGCTAGCCTCATAGGCAAGCAGGCTGCTGGATGTATTATTCCGGAGGATACGCAAGTACACACATACGAATCGATTCCGCTGGTCTGAGATGCAAGCGAGAACACACACCAACGCACGGCACAAACTACACCAGGGATAAAATGGACTTTTCATGTCGCATTTAACGGTGTTCGTTGCCAAAACTGACAGAAATGTCACATAGGGAACAAAATGAAGTTTGAGTGTCAAAACAGGAAGAAATTTTTTATTAGGGCCAAAAAGGGAACCAAATTTTAAGGAAGGGCCAAATAAGGAATTCTCTCCTAGAACTACTGTTTCTTCTGAACTTATTTTGTATTGTTCCAAACAAGTTATTTTAGTTCATGCACTTAGTCACTTACCAGTCCATAGTAGTACATTGCTGTAAAGTAGTCCTTCTTTGCAAATGCTTCCTTCCCTTGTGACTTCAAATCAGCTTTCCGTTCTTCTGCAGAAGCTCTATCCTGAACAGAGGCATTTTGGTTAAACTTTAAAGGCATAGAGAGTGTGACTGATTCAGGCAGCACAGTAGGTGCTACAGTTGAAAATGTGCTCCTTGTCAAAAATCCTAAAATAATAATCTTGATATATTGGTCAAAATTCCTAAAATAATAATCATGACATATGTTTCCTCTGTTAACACTGCTGACTTGGCTGGAGGAAGTGCCCGCATGACCAGAACCACTGAAGTTTGTGAGCAATTTGCTAATAAAAAAATGCTGACACAAACTTCAACAGGAAATTCAGTTAATGTGTAACATCCTCCAATCAAATACCTGCAGAGTAACCTATAATTGTGGGTTCAATGGCTTCCCAATGCCGGTACAGATGTAGCGACTTCAATCTTTCTACCATTATTCATTTATCAAAAACATACATGCTTGGAGAGAGAACATGGCAGCTACAATATAATCAATATTACCATGTGTCAATTACCATATTTTCTAGGATATGTTGTCATAGCGGAAATAAATCAAGAACAAAGAACACGTAGATAGGGGGGTCACAGGAATAGACCATGGATGCAATCATGTATGTACTGGTCATAAGAATTTGCACTGTGTGGAAATCTTTTCAAGGGGAATGCATCCATAAGAGCATCATGACTTACTCCAATCTAAATAGCAAACTACTCCCTCCGTTCCGAATTACTTGTCTTGGATTTGTCTAGATACGGATGTATCTAGACTCATTTTAATGCTAGATACCTCCGTATCTAGAAAAATCTAAGACAAGTAATTCGGAACGGAGGGAGTACAATTTATCCTACAATCAAGTAACAAATCGCACACATACCTGAACCCTGGTCTGTGGAGATTTCATAGTTGTAATTATCCCATCAACACTCCAATCAGGCACAGATGGAATTGGGTTTGTCTTAGGAAACAGAAGCTCAACAAGTTCACGTTGACCACGGACTGCTGCTCTCTTGATTGGAATATCCCCGTGCTATGTTACAAAAAAAAACCCGGAAGATGTAATATAACACCGCATGGAAAATGGAAGATATAACAGTATGAAAAAGGAATTTGGTGGATGATCAAAGTCATGAATTGGAAGACAGGCACGATTCACCCTAGTTCTCTGCACTATACCGTCAAAAGAAAATCGTACTAGTTATTCATCAATTCATCCTGATGGCAGTATTAGAATTTTGAACCTAACAAAATGTGGAGGAGATGTAGCAACATGACTGAAGTTTTAGCGAGTGTCGCGATTCTGTTAGGTTCAGAGTAATCGTGGCACTCGCTAAAATCGTCAGACCAGTAGGTTCAGATCATACCATTGGAATTCCATTGTTGAATCATCTCAATAATGGAATTCCAATGGTATGATCTGAACCTACTGGTCTAACGTTTTTTTGAAGTAACTGGCACAATGGCATCATGATTCTGTGATATTCCGAACCTGTTGTATGTGTTGTGAAAAAAAAATCAAAACCATGGCACAAAAATCTATCACTACAGCTTCAAATCATGAAATGTCTGACCAGGTGACTGCAAAGTCCAGCAGATGTATTCAGATACACACTGGTTGCACAATACTTGACGCATGATCGGTCTATAGTTAGTATACAACACACTTCTTCGCTTGGGATACCTTAGAAGTAGCATAACAGATTACCATGCAGCCAAAGGTCTGCAAGGGAGGTGACACTGCGAGCATGAAAGCATTAAAATAGCTAAACAGAAGCATCATCAAAGCCGGAGCTATGTTACCTGGTTAGGAATGTTAGGGTCAGCTCCAGCCTCCAGCAAGAACTTGGCGAATTCAGTTGAGCCATCATCAACTGCCCCCGTTAAAGGAGTTGGTCCAGAGCTACTATTACCATTCACATCAGCACCAGCCTATTGAATTGAAAATACAAAATGCAAAGGTAGCTTTAGAGACAGGATCTGCACATTTAACTTGCATTCTGCTCCAAACAATTGTTTAGAGGTCGATATAATTGATTAGTCAAACATAAAAACATTAAATTGGGCAGACAAGTTACTGGACCTCAATCAGTAGCTTCATGCATTCCAAGGAGTTCCCACAGCATGCCATCATTAGTGGTGAGAAGATATGATTGACTACTCTGTTGGGCTGTAAAGGCAAATGAATGGCCAATTAATAATTAAAATTATGTCCACCAAGTATTCTGATGCATCTCGAGAACGAACCATTTCATCCTCAAGCTACAGGTGACTAATTTTTCACATTTTATTTTTCATTTTATAACTCTGCATGCAATGCAATTAGGTGTGAAATCAACAGCTTACATCAGCACCATGCTCCAGCAGAATTTTCATGGCCTGATGCTGACCCTTTGCAGCAGTCATATGTAATGGTGTCCCTCGGTAATTGATAACATCCACGTCAACTCCTTTGGACAGCAACAGTCTTACAATCTCACAATGCCCTAGATGAACAATAAATATATAAGCAAATATTAAGCACAGAAGGAGCTTCTAGTCTTCTAAATAGTATACAAAACATTCGTAAGCTAGTACTATCCTGTAAGCCTTCCATCTATTTCAGAGACCAAGTGAACTGAAGAATGAGGAACGCACCATGCTCTGCTGCATTGTGCAGCGGCGTTAAGCCCCTCTCACTAGGTTTCGCCGGATCGCTACCATGATCGAGAAGATATCTGGCAACCTGAAGATTTCCCTTGAGTGCAGCATAAAACATCGGTGTCGCACCTACAAGGAGAATGCGGCATTTCAGTACTAATTAAGTACTAATATAGGCAACAAGTCCTGTTACTGGTGCACAGATTTTACCTACGCTTGATACCGAGTTGACATCGACCCCCACGTCCTCCAACAGGAACTTGCAAATCTCCAGGGACCCCTTATTTGCAGCGAAATGGAGTGCGTTGAGCCCTTTGGGGTCCTTTGTTTCCCGCAAATCCATCTTTTTGGACATTTCTAGCATGGAGAAATTGCAGATGCAACAAAAATCAAATAATACAATCATGAACATTCTGGGGAGCGTGGTGCACTAGGGAGCCGTTTGCACCGTCTGAGGCTCCAGATCGATCTAAATACAGAAGTTATCTATCCATGCAGTCACAAATTTGGCAGTTTCTGCCTAACTTGCAGAACAAAGCCGAAGGAATTAACGCCCAATTTTTTCAGAAAGTAACCGGAGAGAACATCAGATTCGACCACGCTACATAGGCATTGCTACACGAGAGTGTCCGGGACAATGGAGAAGCCGATATCACACATCATTTCATTCGACACTGGATATAACAGGGGACGGCGGCAGAGCCGACGGCACTTACTCTTGAGGAGGCGGAGATTGCCGTCGAGGGCAGCCAGGAGGGCGATTGCGGCGGGGTTGGGGGCCATGGCGGCGGCAGCGGCAGAGGCCTCTCGCTGGGGCCCTAGGGTTGCTGAAGGTTCTAGGAAGATCTGGCTGGGCGGGGCGAGTGGAGTGAGGATTTGATAGGGGGAGGGGAAAGCAGGCGGTGGTATGTGGCGCCAGACGGGGGCTCGTGGAGTGCACGGGAAACGAGTGGGCCTCACGTGGCCATGCTAGTAATGGTAACGCGTGTTGGGTTTGCTTCCGTGTCACGTGAGGTGAGGTTGCTCTAATTTCTTTATCTTCCCGGTGCGTACCTGCTGGTGGAGACTAGTAGAATGTGATGCCTGTGGATACGCCGTCAGGAGTATACGTGCAAATAGCTAATTGTGTTTTTCTTTACTAATTGTATTTTTGTATTTGGTACTCCCTCTATAATAATTTAATATAAGAACGTGAGGGAGTATTTTCTTGCGGTGAACAAGGGGCTAGGCGCGTCTCCTAAGAGCAAGAGTCAATTACCAAAAATGCTTTCGCCCGCTTTATAAAGTACTCCCTTCATTTTAAAATAGTTGACTCAATTTTATACTAACTTTGTACCTATAATGATCAATGGCACTTGATACAAACGCACGCTCTCACAACACACTCACACACAGGGGCGGATCCAGACCGAAAATTATCCGTTGTCCACATAGAAAAACACATGCCCACATGTCAAACAATCAATGAACTACACACTAAATCAATGAATTATATTAAGCAACTACAAATTGGACCCGGTGCCAGTGACACCGGCTAGCTGTACGTAGCTACGCCCCTGCACACACATATCAAGGCAAGATACATAGGAGATGAGCGCAACAACACCACCCCTAGCACTACAAGAGCAGCCGGGGGCTACCGCCGTGAACACGCCACCGCGTAGAAGTGAAGCCACATACGACGAATCATGAGTTTCAAGGCAGCGCCTTCATGAAGGAAACGACACCGGAGTGCCGCCACCGCCCGATCTGAGGATCAGAGTTTCCCTTGGAGCACCACGACGGGCAACGAGAGCCGCGACGACGCCTTCAAGAAGGGAACGAGCTTCGTCGCCGCCGGTCCATCCAAAGATAGATCAGGTTTTCACCCCGCCCACACGCATCTCCACCGCACGACACACCCCCGGCTACCACGCTGCCCACACGGTTGTGGCACCGGGCAGCACCGAGCCACCGGCTTTGCCCATGAGCTCCGTGGTTCCACCACCAGGGTCACCGCCCCCGCATCCAAGACCATGACACCACCCCACCCGAGCCCTACCGCTGCCCCAACCAAAGATACGAGTGGAAAGGACCCGCCTTTTGCACCCCTGGGCGGCCTGCAGTGCCGAGACCCAAAAGGCCAGCCAAAAATGGCCTCCATCAACCCGTCCTCGGCACCGGGCGCGAGACGAGCTCGGTCCTGCCGTTGGGCGCGAGACGAGCATGGTATTGCTGTCGGGTGCGAGACGAGCTCGGTTCTGATGGCGGGCGCGAGACAAGCTCGGTCCTGATGGCGGGCGCGAGACGAGCTCGGTCCTGCTGCCGGGCGCAAGACGAGTTCATCCTGCTGCCGGGTGCGAGACGAGTGATGAACCACAACTGGGGGAGAGCCCACCCTTCGATGAAAGTATCGCCCGAATGCCGAGGAGAGGGGTCAAAGGCCGAAACAGTCCACCTGCAAAACGAGCCGACGCCGGTGGAGAAGCTAGCCGTCGATGCAGCCAGAATCGCCGAGCTGCCGTGTAGACAGCAAGCAGCAGGGAGGCCACCATACCTCCCACCGCCGTCGTAGCCCATGACCAGAGTAACCAACACATCGGGCCGCTACCCAAACCTACGCCGCTCGCCGGGACCAAGTCGTAGGTCCACTGGAACATGCAACCACCGGCCACACCTCCGCCCGCCAACCCCGCCACCACACGGATCGACGCCACCACCGGGAGACCGACGGTAACCCCATCCACCACCGCCACACCCGCCACGAGCAGCGGGAGCTGCATCGAGCAAGAGTCAATTGCAAACCAACATGTGGTTGGATGGATGCTTAGGGCATCTCTAGATGATCCACATAGAAAACTATAGAGAAGTAATATTTCACGTTTACTCTTAATTGTACCTAGCCGATGTACTAAATCGGTTAGAGTAGTTACCCCTATGCCGAAAAATTGGCTCAGGATGCTTAAAATACTAAATAAACCCCCTGGTCGGATAAACTTCCCCCACCTCTTTCTCCCGCCCCCGCGCGTCATCCTTCCTGTCGTCGCCTTCCCACGCGCCACCATTGCCGCCGATGACCGCAGCTCTGGCCAAAATGGGTAGCCAAGACCCTTCCGCCATGCCACCGGCATGTCGCCGTCGAAAACCACCCCTGCTCCACCGCCCCCACAGAATGGTTGGAGATAAAAAAATCGCATCCGGTTCACCACACCGGTTGTCACCGCCGATAGCAAGGTCGGCGGGTTGGCCATTGTCTCCCCAGCGACGATTGGCCACAAGAAGAAGAAGAAGAAGAAGAAGAAGAAGAAGAAGAAGAAGAAGAAGAAGACCGTTGTTGGTGTCAAAACCGGCGGATCTCGGGTAGGGGGTCCCGAACTGTGCGTCTAAGGCGGATGGTAACAAGAGGCCAGGGACACGATGTTTACCCAGGTTCGGGCCCTCTTGATGGATGTAATACCCTATGTCATGTTTGACTGTTCTTGATGATATGAGTATTACAAGAGTTGATCTACCACGAGATCGTAGAGGCTAAACCCTAGAAGCTAGCCTATGGTATGATTGTATGTTGTCCTACGGACTAAACCCTCCGGTTTATATAGACACCGGAGGGGGCTAGGGTTACATAGAGTCGGTTACAAGGGAGAAGATCTACATATCCGTATTGCCTAGCTTGTCTTCCACGCCAAGGAGAGTCCCATCCGGACACGGGACGAAGTCTTCAATCTTGTATCTTCATAGCCCAACAGTCCGGCCAAAGGATATAGTCCGGTTGTCCGGAGACCCCCTAATCCAGGTCTCCCTCAGTAGCCCCTGAACCAGGCTTCAATGACGATGAGTCCGGCGTGCAGTATTGTCTTCGGCATTGCAAGGCGGGTTCCTCCTCCGAATACTCCATAGAAGATTTTGAACACCAGAATAGTGTCCGGCTCTGCAAAACAAGTTCCACATACTACCGCAGAGAGAATAATATTTCCACAAATCTAATCTGCTGACGCGTTCTGACAGCACGACATCATGTCATGGCTCGGTCATTATTCGAACCGTTTTTCTCAACCAGCACCGCACATAACATGGGGCGGTTTTCTTGACACGTCTTGTCAAAGCAGAGATCGGGTCCCCCTTATTACGGGATTCTCATCAATACGGACGTGGGTAACCCAACCACGCCATTACTTACGATGCTTGGGGAATAAGAGGTTTTACCAAGCGAGGGGGGAGGCGCATCGCCTCTTTCGCCCTTATAAAGGGACAAGAATTTACCCTCTTCACCCATACCTTCTTCCCAACTCATTCCATTCTGCTCAGGCTCCAACGCGCGAGCGTTCACCTCCTCTGCCCTCAAGAGGTCTTCCAAAGATGTCAGGATCCGGAGCAGGAGGCAAATGGATGGCCTCTACCGTCCGAGAGAAAGATATCAAAAAGCTTCGGGAGGCCGGGTATCTGGCCAAGAAAATCGGCCACCGTCTCCCGACGGCGGGACAGATCGTCCCCACTCCGGAACCCCACGAGAGGGTTGTATTCCTCCCTCACTTCGTCCATGGGCAGGGATTTCCCCTCCACCCATTCGTTCGCGGTATCATGTACTATTATGGGATCGATCTTCACGATCTGTCCCCTAATTCCTTCCTCAACATCTCGATATTCATTGTCGTGTGCGAGGCTTTTCTCCGCGTTTCGCCACACTTCGGTTTATGGCTAAAGGTCTTTAATGTGAAGCCCAAGGTGGTGGGCGGGGAGCACGCCGAGTGCGGGGGCTCTATGGTGAGCAAGATGCCCAACGTCATATGGCCAATAGGAACCTTTAATGATTCTATCAAGGAGTGGCAACAACAGGGGTTTTACATCACTGAGCCGAGCGGCAAGGAGCGGGCCACTTCTCCCGAGTTTCGATCTGGCGCCCCTCTGCGGCTTACGTCCTGGGTCAAGAAAGGACTGGATTGGTCCTCGTCCGACGAACTATCGGTGCTCCAAACACGCGTTAAAGATATGGGAGATAAGAACATTGAACTCGTCGACGTAGTCCAGGTGATGTTAGTCCACCGGATACTGCTTTGTCAACACCGGACTCGCAATCTATGGGAGTTTGATCCGGCCAGGCACCAAACCTTGCGAAGGCTCTTCGGCTCGTCGCATGAGGACATCTGGAAGGTGCCTTTTAAGTCCAGCAAATCGTGGCCGAACTCCGCCGAAGACCGCGGGTACCAACTGTCCCGCCCTGCAAGTTCGGTGAGTTTATCAAACTTTTCCATCCGCATGACCCAATGGACGTGCTTGACGCGTGTTTATTCAACTTTCCCAGAGCTGGACGAAGAAGGCGGAGCGGATCCATTGTCCAGCCCCGCTGCCCGAAGACCCGGCCATCCCACTTCTGACGAAGATGTTGGTCCCGGCGCCTTACAAGGTGGCGAAGAAGACGGCCGAGAAGGAGGCTAAAAAGACCCGGGGCGGCCTTCGTCGTCGCGGCACTTCGGGCACGATACCCGAAGGCTCTGATGCCCATTCCGCCTTCGAAGAGGACGAAAAGGAGGAGGGAGATGAATCCCCTGCGGAGGAAGGAAGGAAGAGGACGGCCTCCGCATACTTGGAGGCCGAACTACCTGAAAGAGGAAAGATTCCTCGTCAAGAAGAGTCTCCTGCCGTCGCCGACAGTAGACCGGCATGGGATCCCAGGGCCCAGCCCCTAGTGAACTCGTGAGTATATAAAATTCGAATACGTTTAAGCGTCCGGACTCATCGTAACTTAGTATTTTAACTTAAGCCGTATATTTCTTGTAGTCCGGCGAGGTCCCGTACCGAACAATCCTCATCGGAGGACCTACTGAGCTCAAACGCTGTGGAGAGCGGGACGCCCCTGAAGGACCCTTTCTCCAAACAGGTGCCAAACACCAAGGCCTCGTCCCAAAAGGACCCCGGCCAAGGAGAAAAGGAAAAAACCGTGAAGGCGGCGCCTGGAGGTCGAACCGCAGGGGCCGGAGACATGGGGGAAAAGATTCCGCCCGCAACCTCTGTCCATCCAGAAGTGTCGGATGCTTTGTTGGTGGCGCTACGAGATGCCTCCATCGTTGATGAACACCATGCCCTGATGGGCGCGGTGATTGAGAAAATTCAGTCGACCGAGAGTGGAATGAACGAAGCCTGTATCAGTCTTATAAAAGGCTTTGAGGTATGTTATATGAGTTATCGAGGAGTGTCATAGTATAGATAGTAGCCCTGATACACTATTCGGTGAAAGAAAGAACCGGACAGGGAATCGAAATCATGATCTCAGGAAGACTCACTAAATGACATTGATTTCACTCTTGTTTCAAGCAGGTACCTGTAGCGGCTGCTGCCTCTCACACTGCGGAGATCGCCGGACTGAATCAAAGTCTGGAGCGGGCCAGAGAAGAAATTGGCCGATTGCAAATGCAGTTAAGGGATAAACAAGGTATGCATCAGTATTATGTGCGTTTATTGCGAGATAAATGTTCAATATGAAATAAGCCGCATAATTTGTGCTAGGAGTTATGACCGAAGTCGAGGCCCTCAAAATGGCCGTTGCCGAGGCCGAGAAAAAGGCGGCCACGGAGCGGGCTCTTCGTGAGAAACACGAAGCCAGAGTTATTAGAGCTGAGCAGGGGCTGCAAGAGGCCGTAAGTAAATGCGAGGCCTTGGAGTAGAGTTTAACAGAGAAAGAGTCCGAACTCACCAAGGCGTGCCAAGCCACGAGCGACGCCCATGGGGAAACCCAAAGCGCGCTGCAGGGGATCCAAGAGGCGAGGAAGATCACGGCAGGTAAGATTTTCCCATGTAAAAAATATTTAAAGGAAAAACTATGTTTCTGATTGTGAGTCTGGACTTCTCAGGTGTATTTGCCGAGCTGCCGCACAGTATATCAGATGCCGCTCACTTCTACCGAGCCGAAGGAAGGAACACCGCCCATAAGCTTTTTTGGTCCCAGTATTTGGCGCTGAATTATCCGGTGCCTTTTGCCGATCAACTGAAACAACTGATCGAAATGCATAAGGCGGCGGAACTAGCCATGAAAGATGTGGCTATCCGGCTATGGCCTGCCGAACTGATTCCAAGCAGCTACTTCGGGCTCGTAAGGCGGCCTATAAGTGCTTGCCCTTGACTTGGCGTCATCAAGCGGTCGGTCTGTATAGAAGGAGCGTGAATGGCCTTTGCCCTTGCAAAGGTGGATTGGGGGAAGATGGATGCTGAAAAGTTGGTGACCGAAGGACCGCCGGAGGGGAAGGAGCACCGCAAGCCCGAATCATATTATAAGAGTGTCCTGAAAGGATCCTACCTGGCGGCGGAGCTATATACCAAGGACATTATATTTCCCTGAATGTGGATCGTATTGTCCGTTGTAATGTTTAAACAAGGTCGTTGATATGTCGAATGTTATATAAAAGTTTACCCTCCTATGCGGCTGTTTTGTATATTAAGGCCGAGAGTTGGCCAGTCATCGGCTTCTGCCCCCACGTCAGGAGTACGGGGGTGTTCGGGATAAACCTGAGCACTCTTTATCCTAGTTTTGGGTCCTCCAAGGGAGATGCTCAGCACAACGAACCAGGCAAACGGACTATAGGGCTTTATCACTCTCACTTAGCCGTAGGAGCTTTAGTATGGTCGGCGCAGCCCCTTGTGTTCGGAAGACCGTACTAGGGGCTCTATAAGCACATGATCGAAGAAAAAAAGTCGATCCATCGCACGCTGCATTGGTTATGGCATTGTGCGAGAGAAATCCTTAAAGATTTTGTGACCGCTCGAACAGCTGACCAGCTCTCGCCATATCATGATAGTCAGTTTTCGGCTTTCTCTACTGAGGTGCTCGTCCGGAAGAACCGGGACACAATCGCAGTAGTTCTCCTAGTGCTACCTTAGCCAATATAGCGGAACGTAAGGTACCAAAACATAGGAGCCGCGCAAACCCAACTATTGACCCAAGACATGATTTGGAGCTGATGCATATAATGCTATAAGTTCGGGGTGCCGAACTTCCGTGAAGGTGTTCGGACTTTTATTGCCGTGTTACGAGGAAGACGAAGCCCCTGGCATATTTAGGGCGTACCGCTGTGTTTGGATGCCATTTGACGAAATGATTTCAATAAGAAATAACCAGCAGGTCTGCTATGACCAGGGGGAAGAGGTTGAGAGTGGGTCCGTATTGTAGCCGGATGGTCGTTGTGGGGAATGTCTAAGGATCCCAGGCGCGCTCGAGCTGCCTTTGTAGAGTTCGTCCTGGTCGGTGCAAAGGTGGACCTGCGAAGGAAATATAAGAAATGTTTGCGTGCTGGAGGGCGGTTGAGCCGTTGAGTTCGGCCTGTCGTGGCCTTTGCCGGAGTGTTTAATTGAACCCTGGATGGGCCGGAGTATCCTTCCGCAAAGTGGTTCGGAGCCCCTTGACGGTGTCCGGGAGCCTGGGTGTCGACTCGAGGTTCGGCTGCCAGGTGGTGCCCGGTGTTCCTGCTGCTAAGGCAGTGATGTATTTGTTGGCGTTGAAAGAAAATTCGGCCTTGCCATGAACCGTGATGACGCCGCGTGGACCGGGCATTTTGAGCTTACGGTAGGCATAATGTGGCACCGCGTTGAATCGAGCGAACGCGGTTCGCCCGAGCAGTGCTTGATAGTCACTGCGGAAAGGGGCGATTTTGAAGATTAACTCTTCGGTACGGTAATTTTTTGGTGATCCGAAGATTACCTCGAGGGGAATGGAGCCTGTACAGCTGACATACATACCTGGTATGATACCTCTGAAAGTGGCCTTAGTGGGCTTGATCGCTGACTGATCGATGCCCATCTTGCGCACTGTATCCTTGTAAAGCAGATTTAAACTGCTACCTCCGTCCATAAGGACTCGAGTGAGGTGGAACCCGTTTACTATTGGGTCGAGGATTAGTGCGGCTGGGTTGCCCCGGTTGGTGTTGATCGAACGATCCATGCGGTTGAAGGTGACTGGCCCTATCTTATATTGTGGGACGACGGGTTCCGTTGAGCCGCCATCCTTAAGGGTGTATATCTGGTCAAAGTGGGCCGTTTGGGTGGTATTTACCACATTCACCGATTGAGTATGGGGGGGGGGTTCTTTTGCCCTCCTGTGTTCGGAAATCTAGGCTCTTCGCCGCTATCGTCGCTTTGAGACCCCTCTTCATGTTTTGCGCCTGCTCTGCCAGCTTGTTTGAAGACCCAACATTCTCCGTTGGTATGGGTGGCTGGCATTTCTGGGGTGCCATGAATTTGGCATTGGCGAGCGAGTATGCGGTCCAGACTGGATGGACCCAGATTTGTATTTTTGGGCGGCTCTTTCCGCTGACCGGGCTTTGGGACCCTGAACCCGGCATTAACTGCCGTATTATTGCGGCGCTTGTGTTTGTTGCGTCGTGGTTTTCCGTTGGCATCTTTGTTATCCGGGGTGCCCGGATTCCTGGATGTGTTGTTGCTGCGAGCCAGCCAGCTATCCTCGCCCGTGCAAAAGTGGGTCATGAGTGTCGTGAGGGCTGCCATAGACTTCGGCTTCTCTTGGCCGAGGTGCCGGGCAAGCCACTCGTCCCAGATGTTATGCTTGAACGCCGCTAAGGCCTCTGCATCCGGACAATCGACAATTTGGTTTTTCTTAGTCAAGAATCGTGTCCAGAATTGTCTGGCCGATTCCCATCGCTGATGAGTTATTTGGCTCAAGTCATCAGCATCCGGTGGTCGCACATAAGTGCCCTGGAAGTTGTCAAGGAATGCGTCTTTCAGATCCTCCCAACTGCCGACGGAGTCTGTTGGCAAGCTATTCAGCCAATGTCGAGCTGGTCCTTTGAGTTTTAGTGGGAGGTACTTGATGGCAGGTAGATCATCTTCGCGAGCCATGTGGATGTGAAGGAGGAAATCCTCAATCCATACAGCGGGATCTGTTGTACCATCATATGATTCAATATTTATGGGTTTGAAACCCTCCGGCAATTCATGATCCATAACTTCATCAGTGAAGCATAGGGGGTGTGTGGCGCCTCCGTGCCGGGCTATAACCCGACACAGTTCATGTGAGTCTTGTCTGCTGTATTCGGCCCAGCCGGATTTGCTTTTGGTGTATTCGGTGCGACGATCATCATCCCGTGTTGGCGCGCATGCCCGTGACCCGTATATTGACCTTGCAAGTTTTGCCTTACTGTCCAATACGTCTCACAGGTCCTGTGTGTTGCCCCGGGCCTTGGTATTTTTGAATGAGTGGCGGCGGGGTGCAGGCTGAACTTTAGGCTGAAACGCCTCTCTAGCTCGGCTATGTAGTGGCCGGTCAGCCGCATCGTACACTGGTGAATGAGGTTTCAATGCTTCCTCCTAGAGGTGAGGTAGCAACCTGCATTCTGGGTAACTCTTGGAGGGGCGAACGAGTTCGTATTCCTCGGCCGCAAGGACTTCGGTCCATCTGTCTGCTAGCAAGTCTTGATCAGCTTGAAGCTGTTGTTGCTTTTTCTTCAGGCTATTTGCTGTGGCCATAAGCCGACGCTTGAAGCGCTCCTGTTCTACAGGGTCCTCAGGCATGATAAATTCTTCGTCGCCGAGGCTCGCCTCGTCTTCGAAAAGAGCATGTAATTGTCCTCCTCCGGTTCTCCATCTGCTGCCTGCTCTGGAGGGCTGGCTTGTTCATCCTCCAGCTCTACATCGTGCTGGAGGGGATTGTGGTTGTCTTCGGCACTATCTGGAGTGTTATTATCTCCTGTGCTGGTATCACTACTTTTGTTGTGGCGGGACTTAGAGCGGCGCCGCTGACGTCAGTGCTTGGGTTGCTTCTTGGAGGGGTCATCCTCCGCTGTCTCATCGCCATTGCCTTCTTTAGGGGTGTCCACCATATATATGTCGTATGATGAGGTAGCGATCCAGCGCCCTGTGGGCGGTGGTTCCTGCTCGTTTCCTGCATCATCATCCACACCGTCGCTATCTTCGGAGTCGAAGTCGATCATGTCGGTTAAATCATCGACAGTGGCTACTAAGTGGGTGGTGGGTGGGCAGCGAATTTCTTCGTCGTCCGCATCCCATTCTAGCCGGACATAGTTCGGCCAAGGTTCTCCTGACAGGGAGAGAGACCTCAATGAATTTAGCACATCACCGAAGGGCGAGTGCTGAAAGATATCCGCGGAGGTGAACTCCATGATCAGCGCCCAGTCGGATTTGACGGGCACAGATGTAAGCGGCTCGGAGTTCGTGGCCGGAGGTGAATCCAGTGGTTCGGCGACACGGCTCTTGTAAGGGGTGAGGTCAGTACCCGGCTCTATCGCCACTAAGAGTATGGCCTCCATGGCGGGGTCTATCCCTCCGCTCTCGGATGGCGTGATTTGCTCCGGATTGACGGCCGGAGTAGTTGCAGATGCGATCTCCCGAACACTGTCCGACGGCAGAGTTACGTCGTGCTCGTTGTGACTGTGTGGTGCACCTGACACGGGATCGAATCCGTCGAAGATCAAGTCTCCGCGGATGTCGGCAGTGTAGTTTAAGTTTCCGAATCTGACCTGATTGGCCAGGGGCATAGCTCTTGATCTGCTCCAGATGGCCAAGCAAAGTGGCCCGCAATGCGAAGCCGCCGAATACAAAGATCTGTCTGGGGAGGAAAACCTCACCCTGGACCGCATCGCTACCAATGATCGAAGGAGCCATCAAGCCTTATGGTGACGACACAGTGGAACTCTCAATGAAAGCACCAATGTCGGTGTCAAAACCAGCGGATCTCGGGTAGGGGGTCCCGAACTGTGCGTCTAAGGCAGATGGTAACAGGAGGCAAGGGACACGATGTTTACCCAGGTTTGGGCCCTCTTGATGGAGGTAATACCCTACGTCCTGCTTGATTGTTCTTGATGATATGAGTATTACAAGAGTTGATCTACCACGAGATCGTAGAGGCTAAACCCTAGAAGCTAGCCTATGGTATGATTGTATGTTGTCCTACGGACTGAACCCTCCGGTTTATATAGACACCGGAGGGGTCTAGGGTTACACAGAGTCGGTTACAAGGGAGAAGATCTACATATCTGTATTTCGTAGCTTGCCTTCCACGCCAAGGAGAGTCCCACCCGGACACGGGACGAAGTCTTCAATCTTGTATCTTCATAGCCCAACAGTTCGGCCAAAGGATATAGTCCGGCTGTCCGGAGACCCCCTAATTCAGGACTCCCTCAACCGTCAACGGCCACCCCTATATCCACTGCTCTGGCTCGTCCAGCTGCCGCAGACGGTAACAAGGGTCGCGACTGCCAAGTGCTTGATGAAATGCCTACCAGGTAAAAAAATCTTTTTCATTTTAGCCTATGAAATGTGCGTTGATTGTTGGCGGTCGATGGATGATGGAGTTTATTGGTGTTGTTGCCGCAATGCGGAGATAAACAAGACTGAATTCTTGGCACCTTTGGAGTAATCTCATACGCTTGGCCTTGAAGATCTATATTACGATTCAATGTTCAATCATCAGGTAACATAAGAGGTGGCCGAAGTAGAAGAAATTGAGAAGATGGCCGAAGTAGAAGAGATTGACGATCCAATGGAGAATGAGAGTCGGTCGAGCATGCAGAGGGTAAGGACTCACAACAACAACCAACTTGAATATCCTGCTTCATGTGATGATTGGATGAACATCTACATTGATGCAACAGTTGGAACAGACCAATCCAAGGAAACAATATAATCAAACCCTATTGTTTTACCCTTAGTGGCAACAATATAAATGTGTGTCATGTCCCCATTGTCACCGGAATCTAGGATATAGAAATCACCACAAGATTGAATCCACTACTATCTAAAGGAAATATGCCCTAGAGGCAATAATAAAGATGTTATTTATATTTACTTATATCATGATAAATGTTTATTATTGATGCTAGAATTGTATTAACCGGAAACTTGATACTGTTGGGGAATGTAGCAGAATTTTAAAATTTTCCGCGCATCACCAAGATCAATATATGGAGTCATGTAGCAATGAGGGAGAAAGGAGTGCATCTACATACCCTTGTAGATCGCGCGCGGAAGCATTCAAGAGAACGGGGGTGATGGAGTCGTACTCGTCGTGATCCAAATCACCGATGACCTAGCGCCGAATGGACGGCACCTCCGCGTTCAACACACGTACGGTTGGGAAGACGTCTCCTCCAACTTGATCCAGCAAGGGGGAAGGAGAGGTTGATGAAGATCCAGCAGCACGACGGCGTGGTGGTGGAAGCAACGGTGATCTCAGCAGGGCTTCACCAAGCACAGGGAGAGGGAGGAGTGTCACGGGAGGGAGAGGGAGAGGCTAGGGGCTAGGCTACGGATGCCCTCCCTCCCCCACTATATATAGGGTCCCTAGGGGGGCTCCGGCCCTAGGAGATGCCATCTCCAAGGGGGGCGGCGACCAAGGGGGGTGGAGTGCCCCCCAAGCCAAGTGGGGCGCCCCCACCCCTAGGGTTTCCAACCCTAGGCGTAGGGGAGGCCCATGGGGGGCGCACCAGCCCACTAGGGGCTGGTTCCCCTCCCACTTCAGCCCACGGGGCCCTCCGGGATAGGTGGCCCCACCCAGTGGACCCCCGGGACCCTTCCGGTGGTCCCGGTACAATACTGATTACCCCCGAAACTTTCCCGATGGCCGAAACTTGACTTCCTATATATAAATCTTCACCTCCGGACCATTCCGGAACTCCTCGTGACATCCGGGATCTCATCCGGGACTCCGAACAACTTTCGGGTTACCGTATACTAATATCTCAACAACCCTAGCGTCATCGAACCTTAAGTGTGTAGACCCTACAGGTTCGGGAGACACGCAGACATGACCGAGACGACTCTCCGGTCAATAACCAACAGCGGGATCTGGATACCCATGTTGGCTCCCACATGCTCCTTGATGATCTCATCGGATGAACCACGATGTCGAGGATTTAATCAATCCGTATACAATTCTCTTTGTCAATCAATACGTTACTTGCCCGAGACTCGATCGTCGGTATTCCAATAGCTCGTTCAATCTCGTTACCGGCAAGTCACTTTACTCGTACCATAATGCATGATCCCGTGATCAACCACTTGATCACATTGAGCTCATTATGATGATGCATTACCGAGTGGGCCCAGAGATACCTCTCCGTCATACGGAGTGACAAATCCCAGTCTCGATTCATGCCAACCCAACAGACACTTTCGGAGATACCTGTAGTGTACCTTTATAGTCACCCAGTTACGTTGTGACGTTTGGCACACCCAAGGCATTCCTACGGTATCCGGGAGTTGCACAATCTCATGGTCTAAGGAAATGATACTTGACATTCGGAAAAGCTATAGCAAACGAACTACACGATCTTTGAGCTATGCTTAGGATTGGGTCTTGTCCATCACATCATTCTCCTAATGATGTGATCCCGTTATCAATGACATCCAATGTCCATAGTCAGGAAACCATGACCATCTTTTGATCAACGAGCTAGTCAACTAGAGGCTCACTAGGGACGTGTTGTGGTCTATGTATTCACACATGTATTACGATTTCCGGATAACACAATTATAGCATGAACAATAGACAATTATCATGAACAAAGAAATATAATAATAACCATTTTATTATTGCCTCTAGGGCATATTTCCAACAGTCTCCCACTTGCACGAGAGTCAATAGTCTAGTTACATTGTGATGAATTGAACACCCATGCAGTTTTGGTGTTGATCATGTTTTGCTCTAGGGAGAGGTTTAGTCAACGGATCTGCCACATTCAGGTCCGTATGTACTTTACAAATATCTATGTCTCCATTTTGAACACTTTCACGAATGGAGTTGAAGCGGCGCTTGATATGCCTGGTCTTCCTGTGAAACCTGGGCTCCTTGGCAAGGGCAATAGCTCCAGTGTTGTCACAGAATAGAGTCATCGGGCCCGACACATTGGGTATGACTCCTAGGTCGGTAATGAACTCCTTTACCCAGATTGCCTCTTGTGCTGCCTCCGAGGCTGCCATGTACTCCGCTTCACATGTAGATCCCGCCACAACGCTTTGCTTGCAACCGCACCAGCTTACTGCCCCACCATTCAAAATATACACGTATCCGGTTTGTGACTTAGAGTCATCCAGATCTGTGTCGAAGCTAGCATCGACGTAACCCTTTATGACGAGCTCTTCGTCACCTCCATAAACGAGAAACATATCCTTAGTCCTCTTCAGGTACTTCAGGATATTCTTGACCGCTGTCCAATGTTCCTTGCCGGGATTACTTTGGTACCTTCCTACCAAACTTACGGCAAGGTTTACATCAGGTCTGGTACACATCATAACATACATGATAGACCCTATGGTGGAGGCATAGGGGACGACACTCATCTTTTCTCTATCTTCTGCCGTGGTTGGACATTGAGCCGTGCTCAATCTCGTACCTTGCAATACAGGCAAGAACCCCTTCTTTGACTGATCCATTTTGAACTTCTTCAATATCTTGTCAAGGTACGTACTCTATGAAAGACCAATGAGGCGTCTCGATCTATCTCTATAGATCTTGATGCCTAATATATAAGTAGCTTCTCCAAGATCCTTCATTGAAAAACACTTGTTCAAGTAGGCCTTTATGCTTTCCAAGAATTCTATATCATTTCCCATCAACAGTATGTCTTCCACATACAATATGAGAAATGCTACAGAGCTCCCACTCACTTTCTTGTAAATGCAGGCTTCTCCATAAGTCTGTGTAAACCCAAACGCTTTGATCATCTCATCAAAATGAATGTTCCAACTCCGAGATGCTTGCACCAACCCATAAATCGAGCGTTGGAGCTTGCACACCTTGTCGGCATTCTTAGGATCGACAAAACCTTCCGGCTGCATCATATACAATTCTTCCTTAAGGAAACCATTAAGGAATGCCGTTTTGACGTCCATTTGCCACATCTCATAATCATAGAATGCGGCAATTGCTAACATGATTCGGACGGACTTCAACTTCGCTACGGGTGAGAAAGTCTCATCGTAGTCAACCCCTTGAACTTGTCGATAACCCTTAGCGACAAGCCGAGCTTTATAGATGGTCACATTACCATCCGCATCTGTCTTCTTCTTAAAGATCCATTTATTTTCTATGGCTCGCCGATCAATGGGCAAGTCAATCAAAGTCCATACTTCGTTTTCATACATGGATCCTATCTCGGATTTCATGGCTTCCAGCCATTTGTCGGAATCCAGGCCCGCCATCGCTTCTTCATAGTTCGAAGGTTCACCATTGTCTAACAACATGATTTCCAAGACAGGGTTGCCGTACCACTCTGGTGCAGAACGTGTCCTTGTGGACCTACGAAGTTCAGTAGCAACTTGATCTGAAGTTTCATAATCATCATCATTAACTTCCTCTCTAGTTGGTGCAGGCACCTCAGGAACATTTTCTTGAGTTGCGCCACTTTCCGGTTCAAGAGGTAATACTTCATCAAGTTCTACTTTCCTCCCACTTACTTCTTTCGAGAGAAACTCTTTCTCTAGAAAGGATCCATTCTTGGCAACAAAGATCTTGCCTTCGGATCTGAGGTAGAAGGTATCCTATGAAGACACATTTTTCCGACTTGGGTTCGAGCTTTTCAGGTTGAAGTTTTTTGACATAAGCATCGCATCCCCAAACTTTTAGAAACGACAGCTTAGGTTTCTTCCCAAACCATAATTCATACGGTGTCGTCTCAACGGATTTCGATGGAGCCCTGTTTAAAGTGAATGCGGCAGTCTCTAAAGCATAGCCCCAAAATGACAGCGGTAGATCGGTAAGAGACATCATAGATCGCACCATATCCAATAGAGTGCGATTATGACATTCGGACACACCATTACGCTGAGGTGTTCCAGGCGGCGTGAGTTGTGAAACTATTCCACATTTTCTTAAGTGTGTGCCAAATTTGTGACTCAAGTATTCTCCCCCATGATCTGATCGCAAGAACTTGATTTTCCTGTCACGTTGATTCTCAACCTCACTCTGAAATTCCTTGAACTTTTCAAAGGTCTCAGACTTGTGTTTCATTAAGTAGACATACCCATATCTACTCAAGTCATCAGTGAGGGTGAGAACATAACGATAGCCACCGCGAGCCTCAACACTCATTGGACCGCACACATCAGTATGTATGATTTCCAATAAGTTGGTTGCTCGCTCCATTGTTCCTGAGTACAGAGTCTTGGTCATTTTACCCATGAGGCATGGTTCGCACGTGTCAAATGATTCGTAATCAAGAGACTCCAAAAGTCCATCGGCATGGAGATTCTTCATGCGTTTGACACCTATGTGACCAAGGCGGCAGTGCCACAAGTATGTGGGACTATCATTATCAACCTTACATCTTTTGGTATTCACACTATGAATATGTGTAACATTAAGCTCGAGATTCATTAAGAATAAACCATTCACCAGCGGAGCATGACCATAAAACATATCTCTCATATAAATAGAACAACCTTTTTCTCGGATTTAAATGAGTAGCCATCTCGAATTAAACGAGATCCTGATGTTCATGCTCAAAGCTGGCACTAAATAACAATTATTGAGGTTTAAAACTAATCCCGTAGGTAAATGTAGAGGTAGCGTGCCGACATCGATTACATCGACCTTGGAACCATTCCTGACGCGCATCGTCACCTCGTCCTTCGCCAGTCTCCGCTTATTCCGCAGCTCCTGCTTTGAGTTACAAATGTGAGCAACCTCACCGGTATCAAATACCCAGGAGCTACTACGAGTACTGGTAAGGTACACATCAATTACATGTATATCACATATACCGTTAGTGTTGCCGGCCTTCTTGTCCGCTAAGTATTTGGGGCAGTTCCGCTTCTAGTGACCACTTCCCTTGCAATAAAAACACTCAGTCTCGGGCTTGGGTCCATTCTTTGGCTTCTTCCCGACAGCTTGTTTACCGGGCGCGGCAACTCCCTTGCCGTCCTTCTTGAAGTTCTTCTTACCCTTGCCTTTCTTGAACTTAGTGGTTTTATTCACCATCAACACTTGATGTTCCTTTTTGATTTCCACCTCTGCTGATTTCAGCATTGAATATACCTCAGGAATGGTCTTTTCCATCCCCTGCATATTGAAGTTCATCACAAAGCTCTTGTAGCTTGGTGGAAGCGACTGAAGGATTCTGTCAATGACCGCGTCATCCGGGAGATTAACTCCCAGCTGAGTCAAGCGGTTATGCAACCCAGACATTTTGAGTATGTGCTCGCTGACAGAACTATTTTCCTCCATCTTACAGCTGAAGAACTTGTCGGAGACTTCATATCTCTCGACCCGGGCATGAGCTTGGAAAACCATTTTCAGCTCTTCGAACATCTCATATGCTTCGTGTCTCTCAAAACGCTTTTGGAGCCCCGGTTCTAAGCTGTAAAGCATGCCACACTGAACGAGGGAGTAATCATCAGCATGTGACTGCCAAGCGTTCATAACGTCTTGGTTCTCTGGGATGGGTGCGTCATCTAGCGGTGCTTCTAGGACATAATCTTTCTTGGCAGCTATGAGGATGATCCTCAGGTTCCGGACCCAGTCCGTATAGTTGCTGCCATCATATTTCAGCTTGGTTTTCTCTAGGAACGCGTTGAAGTTGAGGGCAACATTAGCGTGGGCCATTTGATCTACAAGACATAGTGTAAAGATTTTAGACTAAGTTCATGATAATTAAGTTCATCTAATCAAATTACTCAATGAACTCCCACTCAGATAGACATCCCTCTAGTCATCTAAGTGAAACATGATCCAAGTCAACTAGGCCGTGTCCGATCATAACGTGAGACGGACTAGTCAACATCGATGAACATCTTCATGTTGATCGTATCTTCTATACGACTCATGCTCGACCTTTCGGTCTTCTATGTTCCGAGGCCATGTCTGTACATGCTAGGCTCGTCAAGTCAACCTAAGTGTATTGCGTGTGTAAATCTGGCTTACACCCGTTGTATTCAAACGTTAGAATCTATCACACCTGATCATCATGTGGTGCTTCGAAACAACGAACCTTCGCAACGGTGCACGGTTAGGGGGAACACTTTCTTGAAATTATTACGAGGGATCATCTTATTTAAGCTACCGTCGATCTAAGCAAATAAGATGTAAAACATGATAAACATCACATGCAATCAAATAGTGACATGATATGGCCAATATCATTTGCTCCTTTTGATCTCCATCTTCGGGGCTCCATGATTATCGTTGTCACCGGCATGACACCATGATCTCCATCATCATGATCTCCATCATCGTGTCTTCTTGAAGTTGTCTCGTCATCTATTACTTCTACTACTATGGCTAACACTTTAGCAATAAAGTAAAGTAATTACATGACGTTTATGTTGACACGCAGGTCATAAATAAATAAAGACAACTCCTATGGCTCCTGCCGGTTGTCATACTCATCGACATGCAAGTCGTGATTCCTATTATAAGAACATGATCAATCTCATACATCACATATATCATTCATCACATCCTTTTGGCCATATCACATCACACGACACATGCTACAAAAACAAGTTAGACGTCCTCTACTTGTTGTTGCAAGTTTTTACGTGGCTGCTATAGGTTTCTAGCAAGAACGTTTCTTACCTACGCCAAAACCACAACGTGATATGCCAATTTCTATTTACCCTTCATAAGGACCCTTTTCATCGAATCCGATCCGACTAAAGTGGGAGAGTCAGACACCCGCCAGCCACCTTATGCAACTAGTGCATGTCAATCGGTGGAACCAGTCTCACGTAAGCGTACGTGTAAGGTCAATCCAGGCCGCTTCATCCCACGATGCCGCCGAATCAAGATAAGACTAGTAACGGCAAGCAAATTGACAATATCCACGCCCACAACTGCTTTGTGTTCTACTCGTGCATAGAAACTACGCATAGACCTAGCTCATGATGCCATTGTTGGGGAACGTAGTAGAATTTTAAAATTTTCTACGCATCACCAAGATCAATCTATGGAGTCATCTAGCAACGAGGGAGAAAGGAGTGCATCTACATACCCTTGTAGATCGCGCGCGGAAGCGTTCAAGAGAACAGGGTTGATGGAGTCGTACTCGTCGTGATCCAAATCACCGATGACCTAGCGCCGAACGGACGACACCTCCGCGTTCAACACACGTACGGTTGGGAAGACGTCTCCTCCAACTTGATCCAGCAAGGGGGAAGGAGAGGTTGATGAAGATCCAGTAGCACGACGGCATGGTGGTGGAAGCAACGGTGATCAGGGCTTCGCCAAGCACAGGGAGAGGGAGGAGTGTCACGGGAGGGAGAGGGAGAGGCCAGGGGCTAGGGTGCGGCT
>NC_041388.1:136138571-136150887 GCF_002162155.2 Triticum dicoccoides | reverse complement strand
CTCCCTCCCCCCACTATATATAGGGTCCCTAGGGGGGGGGGGCCTAGGAGATGCCATCTCCAAGGGGGGGGCGCCGGCCCTAGGAGATGCCATCTCCAAGGGGGGGCAGCGACCAAGGGGGGTGGAGTGCCCCCCAAGCCAAGTGGGGCACCCCCACCCCTAGGGTTTCCAACCCTAGGCGCAGGGGAGGCCCAAGGGGAGGGGGCGCACCAGCCCACTAGGGGCTGGTTCCCCTCCCACTTCAGCCCATGGGGCCCTCCGGGATAGGTGGCCCCACCCGGTGGACCCCCGGGACCCTTCCGGTGGTCCCGGTACAATACCGATTACCCCCGAAACTTTCCCGATGGCCGAAACTTGACTTTCTATATATAAATCTTCACCTCCGGACCATTCCGTAACTCCTCGTGACGTCCGAGATCTCATCCGGGACTCTGAACAACTTTCGGGTTACCGTATACTAATATCTCAACAACCGTAGCGTCACCGAACCTTAAGTGTGTAGACCCTACGGGTTCGGGAGACACGCAGACATGACCGAGACAACTCTCCGGTCAATAACCAACAACAGGATCTGGATACCCATGTTGGCTCCCACATGCTCCTCGATGATATCATCGAATGAACCATGATGTCGAGGATTCAATCAATCCGTATACAGTTCCCTTTGTCAATCGGTACGTTACTTGCCCGAGACTCGATCGTCGGTATCCCAATACCTCGTTCAATCTCGTTACTGGCAAGTCACTTTACTCATACCGTAATGCATGATCCCGTCATCAACCACTTGATCACATTGAGCTCATTATGATTATGCATTACCGAGTGGGCCCAGAGATACCTCTCCGTCATACGGAGTGACAAATCCTAGTCTCGATTCGTGCCAACCCAACAGACACTTTCAGAGATACCTGTAGTGTACCTTTATAGTCACCCAGTTATGTTGTGACGTTTGGCACACCCAAGGCATTCCTATGGTATCCGAGAGTTGCACAATCTCATGGTCTAAGGAAATGATACTTGACATTCGGAAAAGCTATAGCAAACGAACTACACGATCTTTGAGCTATGCTTAGGATTGGGTCTTGTCCATCACATCATTCTCCTAATGATGTGATCCCGTTATCAATGACATCCAATGTCCATAGTCAGGAAACCATGACCATCTTTTTATCAACGAGCTAGTCAACTAGAGGCTCACTAGGGACGTGTTGTGGTCTATGTATTCACACATGTATTACGATTTCCGGATAACACAATTATAGCATGAACAACAGACAATTATCATGAACAAAGAAATATAATAATAACCATTTTATTATTGCCTCTAGGGCATATTTCCATCAGATACATGTGTGAATACATAGACAAAACAAAGTGTCCCTAGTATGCCTCTACTTTACTAGCTCGTTAATCAAATATGGTTAAGTTTCCTAGCCATAGACATGTGTTGTCATTTGATGAACAGGATCACATCATTAGAGAATGATGTGATGGACAAGACACATCTGTTAGCTTAGCACTATGATCGTTTAGTTTATTGCTATTGCTTTCTTCATAACTTATACATGTTCCCCTAACTATGAGATTATGCAACTCTCGAATACCGGAGGAACACTTAGTGTGCTATCAAATGTTACAACGTAACTGGGTGATTATAAAGATACTCTACAGGTGTCTCCGATGGTGTTTGTTGAGTTGGCATAGATCGAGATTAGGATTTGTCACTCCGTGTATCGGAGAGGTATCTCTAGGCCCTCTCGGTAACGCTCATCACTATAAGCCTTGCAAGCAAAGTGACCCATGAGTTAGCTACAGGATGATGCATTATGGAACGAATAAAGAGACTTCCCGGTAACGAGATTGAACTAGGTATGATGATACCACGATCGAATCTCGGGCAAGTAACATACTGATGACAAAGGGAACAACGTGTGTTGTTATGCGGTTTGACCGATAAAGATCTTCATAGAATATGCAGGAGCCAATATGAGCATCCAGGTTCCGCTATTGGTTATTCACCGGAGATGTGTCTCGGTCATGTCTACATAGTTCTCGAACCCGTAGGGTCTGCACGCTTAACGTTCGATGACAGTTTGTGTTATGAGTTATGTGATTTGATGACCGAAGCTTGTTTTGAGTCCCGGATGAGATCACGGACATGACGAGGAGTCTCGAAATGGTCGAGAGGTAAAGATTCATATATTGGAAGGTTGCATTTGGACATCAGAATGGTTCCGAGTGGTTAAGGCATTTTTCCTGAGTACTGGGAGATTACCGGACCCCCCCGGGAGAAGTTATGGGCCTTATGGGCCATAAGAGGGAAGCACACCAGCCCACAAGGGGCTGGTGCGGCCCCCCTTAGGCAGGAGGCCGATTAGGACTAGGAGAAGCCCCCCTTTCCTTCTCCTTATCTCTCCCCCCTTTCCTACTCCGTGTGGGAGGTGGAATCCTACTAGGACTAGGGAGTCCTATTAGGACTCCACACTGGTGCGCCCTCCTAGGGCCAACGGCCTCTCCCTCCCCCCTCTTTATATACGGAGGCAGGGGCACCCCATAGACACACAATTTGATCTTTTAGCCGTGTGCGGTGCCCCCTCCACAGTTTCTCACCTCGGTTATATTGTCGTAGTGCTTAGGAGAAGCCCTACGCTAGTAACTTCATCATCACTGTCACCACGCCATCGTGCTGCGAAACTCTCCCTCGGCCTCAACTGGATCAAGAGTTCGAGGGACGTCACCGAGCTGAACATGTGCAGATCGCGGAGGTGCCGTGCGTTTGGTACTTGGATCGGTTGGATCGAGAAGACGTCTAACTACATCAACCGCGTTACTAGAAGCTTCCGCTTTCAGTCTACGAGGGTACGTAGACACACTCTCCCCTCTCGTTGCTATGCATCTCCTAGATAGATCTTGCGTGATCGTAGGTAATTTTTTTGAAATACTGCGTTCCCCAACAGTGGCATCCGAGCCAGGTCTTTGCGTAGATGTTATATGCACGAGTAGAACACAAAGAGTTGTGGGCGATAATAGTCATACTGGTTACCAGCATGTCATACTTCAATTCAGTGGTATTGTTGGATGAAGCGCCCCAGACCAACATTACATGACCGCGTTCGTGAGACTGGTTCTACCACCGTGCTTCACACACAGGTGGCTAGTGGGTGTCTGTTTCTCCAGCTTTAGTTGAATCGAGTTTGACTACGCTCGGTCCTTGTTGAAGGTTAAAACAACACACTTGATGAAAAATTGTTGTGGTTTTGATGCATAGGTAAGAACGGTTCTTGCTAGAAGCCCGTAGCAGCCACGTAAAACTTGCAACAACAAAGTAGAGGACGTCTAACTTGTTTTTGCAAGGCATGTTGTGATGTGATATGGTCAAGACGTGATGAGATATAAATTATTGTATGAGATGATCATGTTTTGTTAAAGTTATCAGCAACTGGCAGGAGCCTTATGGTTGTCTCTTTATCTCATTGTAACATCCCAAATTTTCAATTTGGAATGTTATACACTAGATCATCATGCATAGCATATTTTCTTGCATTTTGGTCGATCCTAGAAATTTCACGCAACTCAAGGACCCTCGGAGAGAGTTGGAGATTTCGTTATTTTCATATTTGAGAGTTCTCTCAAATTTTGGAAAAGAGGATCATTTGATTTATTTATTTCATCTTCAATTATTTTTCCAATATCAAAAATATAAGAGAGGGAATAATATGACTTTCCCAAATTTAGGAAAAAATGAAGATTTAATGAATAAATCAAATTTTGGTTTTGCCGGAGTTTCGTTTGCTTTTATTTGGATAAGGAAAAATGCACGTTTTCAAAAATTGCATTCTAGGTCCGGAGTAAAGTTCATTTTGTTCGGCTCATTTTTAGGAGTCGGGAAAAATTTACTTTAGTAATTTTGGAGTTCGTTTAGTTTAGTTTTCTTTTGTTTTCTGCGCGCGAATCCAGTTAAAAAAAAGGACCAAGGCCAGCCGGGCCAAAGACCCAGCCAGCGCGCGCGCCAGGCGCAGCGCCAGGCCGCCGCCTCCCTCGCTCTAGGCCGAGTCCCAGAGGGACTCTAGGCCGGTTAGCCCCCCCTTTCCTTGTTTTGTTTTCCTTTTTTTGCTTGCCCCCTACCCCAAGTAATCCCCCACCTATATAAATACACCCCAAACCCCCCCTCTCCTCACATCAATCCCAAGCCCCTCTCCTCCTTAGCCGCGCCCCACCCCGCGCCCCTCACCCGCCGCCGCCGCCCTATAGCCGCCGTCACCGCCGTTCACCGGAGCCTCGCCGAGGTTGTCCCGCGCCGCGTCTCTTTTTCTCCCCTCGGTTCAGTTTTTCTTCTAAACCGTTCTGGTTCTTTCTTAACCATTCCGGTTTTCTCTCGTTCTTTGTTTCAGTTTTCTTTTCCGAAAACCCTAGATCGGGTTTCGTTCTTCTTTCGGACCGTTCGTCTCAACGAACGTGATCACCGATTATTCCCTGGTTAACGAGGCCCGTTCATTTAATCGGTCTTCTTTTCTTTTTGTCGGATTTATTCCGCGATCGTGATCTTAGATCCGATCTTCGTTCTAGTCTTTCTTCTCGCTCGTTTATCGGAATCAGGTGATTCAAGCGCCTGGAGTTTCGTTTCGAAACCGCCGTTCCGTCTAATCAACTTAAACAAGTTTTTGCCCCGGTAAAATTTGACCTAGTTTCAACTTGCTAGAACCGAGTTGTTTTCTTCCGCCGTTTGTTTTCCGTTTCTTTGTTCGGTTCGTTCTTTCTTTGCAACTGGAGTTCTTAAGTTGAACTTCCTGGTTCGTTCTCCTGTTCAAGTTTTACCTGTGCATTAAATGAGTACTTATTGTATGCTTGTTGTTTGTCTGCGATAGATCACCCGGATTGCGCCGCTTGTTACTTCGAAACCCTAGGTCTCGCGGATCATCAGCAAGGCAAGTAACACTTTGATCATACCTTTTTCTACAACCCATGTTTTATTGCATTAGATCAATCCTCTCACATTGCATGATTAGGATCTAATTAAACTGTGGGATGGGAAGTAGATGAGGTAGTACCTATCACCTGTATTATTATGAAACCTTTGGGAGTTACTTCTACGTTTGCCTATTATGCCATGCTATGCTAGTAGACGTGGATTGGGTGAGTGATATCCATGACAGATGTGAGTTGATAATTTTAATGGTTTATCTAAGGTGGCAACTTAAACACACATCTGGGTGGATTGAGGCACCTGATGTCTATCAGGACTTGCCTGTTTTATTTTGGACCGCCACCCAGGCTCAAAGGGATCATAAGATCATTCATGCTAGAAACTTCCGTGTGCAGCCACATGCTACTATGGGCTCTGGCATAGTTGACTAAGTTGTGCAAACTCTTACGGGGTGGACTAGCAGATGTAGGGGTTGTAGGTGGTACGGTCTACCCCACATGTAAGGTGCTAGCGCTTCTGAAAGACTATGTCTCGGTCATCCGTTTCTCAAACACCATGTAGTGCGAGAAAACGAACGGAGGCGATCGAGTCATGTGGGGAAAAGTGCGCAAACCTCTGCAGAGTGTACAAACTAATCATGATTAGCCGTGTCCCCGGTTATGGACAACTTGAGTATCTAGTACTTGAATATCATGTGAATCTCAACATGTTACTTCTAATTAATGTTGTTGGGTTTTAACTGTTCACTTAATTGGGATCAGAATGCTGTCAACCATTCTCGATGTTTAACAACTACCATGTTAGTTAAATAAATTTATTCCTTTGCAGTAGGGAAAAACTGGCTTTACGCAAAACTGTAACCATAGAGCTTTCCACCAGCCATATATGCATATAGTATAGCTGTTTCATTCCATTACTCTCTATGTGTTACATTGCCAGCATATTCCATGTGCTGACCCGTTTTCGGGCTGCAACTTCTCATGTTGCAGACTTTTCAGACGACAAGTAAGGTGCTTTTAGGTCGTGGTTCTATACTCAGTGACACCGTTGGAGTTGATGGACCCATTTATCTTCCGAGTCTTCCGCTGTTATCGTTATTAGATGGCCTTAAGCCATATTTATTGTAATAAGTTCTCTTTGAGACAATGATGTAATAAGTGTGTGATTGCCACTCTGCTATAAATCCTTCGATGTACTGTGTGGTGTCAGCATTACTGATCCAGGGATGACACCTGAGCACAGAGCACTTGATCCATTCGGGTTGGGTCGCCACAGAGATGGTATCAGAGCACACGCTGACTGTAGGACACGACCACTAAGTTAAAGCCATAGATCACCATTCTCTTCTCATTTTCTAACTCCTCATCTTTTCTACTCTTTTAGGATGACGGACGCGAAGATTAAGTACGCCCAACCGGATGAAGGCACACCATTTGGATTTCACCTGAAGGAAGTCACCAAGTACCTGAACATTGGATTACCAAGCTTCACGGGAACCTTCAACGCCACTCTGCCTGAAGAGGAGCGCTGGAAGATTCAAACTCACGTTCCGGGAAGGACATTCGCACCAATCACGTAGCCCATAGATAGTGTTTTCAGTGCACCAACCTGGAGTCTGGGAAGGAGCATGGCAGCTCATATCACCATAGGACGCATTGGAGAAGTTTACCAAGAAGACCTCAAGGACACTATCTACCAGATTTGCGGACGCCGAGATGAACAATGGGAGTTAGTCAGCACCAAGAAGGATAGATCCATTGCATCTTTCATCCAGGAGTTAAACCAGCACATTCGACGCCACGAGAACCAGATGTGCAATGATATGATAGAGTTGAAGAATGCAAAGGCAAGGATCATCGAGCTAGAAGGAGAACTGAAGTCTACACGCAAGGACTACATGGACGAGATCGTAGCTCTAGCAAGGCACAATGGCGATCTTAAGCAGGAGATTGAAGAACTCAAGAGGAAGTTAGCATCCACAGAGGAAGACGAGTACGTCGTATGTCCGGACAACTACATCATCATCGATGACACCGATTCGGATCCAAGTGAACCCGACTTTGAAGACGAAGCTGGAGGAGATATCATGGAGTCTTCCATCGGTTCAAATTTCTAGATGACCACTAGATAGTAGTAGCATTTCCCCCCTATAAACATTATAGTTCGAGCACTTTTGCGATAGTTTTAGACCGATTGTAAGCCCTTGTTTGATTGAATGAAGTGATTTTGTGTGCATTTGCTCATGTGCATTGGGGTAGTGTTTTCCCTTTAGACCTCACTCTATTCTTAATTCTCGTCTTTTCTAAACCCTCAGATGCCTCCGAGACGTGACAATGGATTCCCACGGGAACTCACTCAGTTGATCCAGCAGCAGAATCAATTGATGCAGATGTTAGTCCAGAACCAACAGAAGAACAACAACAACCCACCACCACCACCATCACCTGTTGACCACTTAGCCCGTTTCCTTAGGCTGAATCCGCCGGTGTTTTCCAGTAGCACCGAGCCGATAGTAGCAGACGATTGGCTCCGCAAGATAGGAAGGGAGTTGACCACTGCAGGATGCACGAATGGTGAGAAAGTGAAGTTTGCCGCTCACCAGCTTGACGGACCCGCGGCAGCATGGTGGGAGAATTTCACAACCACTTACCCAGTTGACACTGTCACATGGGATCAGTTTCAGCAAGCTTTCCACACTGCCCATGTTTCAGCAGGAGCTATGGCCCTGAAGAAGCGTGAGTTTCGCAACTTACGCCAAGGAGGAAGGACAGTTGGCCAGTACGTTGACGATTTCAGCAAGTTAGCACGTTATGCCCCAGATGACGTTGCTACGGATGCAGCTAAGCAGGAGAAGTTTCTGGAAGGACTGAATGATGAACTAAGCATGAAGTTGATGGTAGCGAGTTTCAACAACTACCAGGAGTTGGTAGATCGTGCCATCATGATTGAAGGGAAGCAACAGCAGATTGAGAACCGTAAAAGAAAGTATGGACAGGGGAAGTATAACTCTGGAGCCCAGCAGAAGCCCCGTTTTACCCCAAAACCGGGATTTCAGTTTCAGCATACCCATGGAGGAGGTAGCTCGCACAACCATAATGGCCACAAGAATGGTAATGGAGGAAGCAACGGCCAGAACCGTACCATCCCATTGACCCCAACCAAGAGAGACCTGAGTCAAGTCACCTGTTTCAAGTGTTCCAAGACCGGACATTATGCCAATGAATGCCCCGAAGGCCAGAATGGAAATGGCAATGGAAGCTCTGGGAAGAAGCCGAACCCTTTCAATAGGGGACAGGTGAACCACATTAATGTGGAGGAGGTTGAAGATCAGCCTAATGCAGTAATCGGTAAGTTTCTGGTTAAGTCATTTACCGCACTCGTTCTTTTTGATACTGGTGCATCGCATTCATACATATCAAGGGGATTTGTGGATAAATATAACCTGCCAACCCAAGCCCTTAGGACACCCATGTTAGTAAGCTCACCAGGAGCGGAGTTTATGGCTAGACGATGGTGTGATCGGTTACCATTAAGGATTGGTAACTATGTGTTTCCCTCAGACCTAATAGTATTGGAATCTCAAGGATTGGATGTGATATTAGGCATGGATTGGTTGTCGATGTATGGAGGAAACATCGGTTGCGCCAGTAAGACAATTTTGCTTGCGACACCAGAAGGAAGAAGGATCAAGTATGTATCCCGGCATGTGCCAAACAGGACACAAGTAAACTGCCTAACAGGAGTTGTGCAAGAGGAAGTACCAGTGGTGAAGGATTTTCCTGATGTATTTCCTGAGGAATTGCCAGGCATGCCATCGGATAGAGACATTGAGTTTTTGATTGAGTTATTGCCAGGTACAGGCCCAATATCGAAGAGACCGTACCGGATGCCAGCAAAGGATTTGGTGGAAATTAAGAATCAGATTAAGGAGTTATTGGATAAAGGTTACATTCGCCCAAGTTCTTCGCCTTGGGGATCACCCGTACTTCTAGTGGAAAAGAAGGATGGATCATTAAGGATGGTTGTAGATTATCGGGGATTGAATGAAGTAACCATCAAAAATAAGTACCCACTGCCAATGATCAACGATCTGTTTGATCGATTGCAAGGAGATAAAGTGTTTTCCAAGATCGATTTGCGATCAGGGTACCATCAATTGAAGATTCGAGAGCAGGACATACCTAAGACAGCGTTCACCACCAGATATGGACTATATGAGTATACCGTTATGTCATTTGGATTGACTAACGCACCTGCCTATTTTATGAACCTGATGAACAAAGTGTTTATGGAGTTTTTGGATAAGTTCGTCGTAGTGTTCATTGATGACATCCTGGTTTATTCAAAGAATGAAGAGGAGCATAAGGAACATTTGCGTTTGGTTTTGGAGAAACTAAGGGAACATCAGTTATACGCCAAATTCAGCAAATGTGAGTTTTGGTTGAAGGAAGTTGGATTCCTCGGACACATTATATCTGGAGAAGGTATAGCAGTTGACCCCACTAAGGTTGAGACCGTAACCGAATGGGAATCGCCAACGACAGTTGGAGAGATCCGGAGTTTTCTTGGACTCGCAGGATACTACTGGAGGTTCATTGAGAACTTTTCAAAGATTGCAAAGCCTATGACTGAATTGTTGAAGAAGGATACTAAGTTCAATTGGACTGAGGAATGTGAGGCTAGTTTCCAGGAATTGAAGAAACGCTTTGTTACCTCACTAGTATTGATTTTGCCAGATCAGACCAAGGATTATGAGGTGTATTGCGACGCTTCACGTCGAGGACTTGGAGCAGTGCTTATGCAGGAAGGGAGAGTTGTTTCGTATGCTTCACGACAACTGAAGCCTCATGAGTTGAATTATGCCACGCATGATTTGGAGTTAGCAGCCGTAGTGCATGCATTGAAAACGTGGAGACATTTCCTCATTGGAAATCATTGTGAGGTGTACACGGATCACAAGAGTTTGAAGTACATTTTCACGCAGAAGGAGTTGATCCTCAGACAAAGGAGATGGTTGGAGCTCATCAAGGATTATGACATGAGATTGCATTACCATCCCGGAAAATCTAATGTAGTAGCTGACGCATTGAGCCGTAAGAGCCATGTCAACACCCTAGTGATGGGGAAAATACCCAAGGAGTTAGCAGAAAACCTTCGTGAGATATGTTTGGAAATAGTTCCGAGAGGCTATGTAGCAGCATTGGAGATTCAGTCAACATTGATGGATAAAATCAGAGAAGCACAGAAATCTGACAAGGAGATTGCTGCTATAAAAGAGAAATTGAGCGAAGAAAAAGCAAAGGGATTTCGTGAGGATGAGCACGATACCCTATGGTTTGAGGACCGTGTTTATGTGCCAAATGACCCGGAGATCAGGAAGTTGATTTTGCAAGAGGCACATGATTCACCGTATTTGATTCACCCAGGGAATACCAAGATGTATTTGGATTTGAAGGAAACATTTTGGTGGGCCGGAATGAAGAAGGATATTGCAGCATATGTAGCAGTTTGTGACGTATGTCAGAGAGTAAAGGCAGAGCATCAGAAGCCAGCAGGATTGTTACAACCATTGCCGATATCCGAATGGAAGTGGGATAAGATAGGCATGGATTTTATCACAGGACTACCCCATACGAAAGCTGGCTATGACTCGATATGGGTAGTAGTTGATCGTTTGACAAAGGTAGCACATTTTATTCCAGTTAAGACCACTTACACCAGTGCTAAGTTGGCAAAGATATACATGACTAGGATCATTTGTTTGCATGGAGTTCCGAGGAGTATCGTATCAGATAGAGGAACCCAATTTACTTCAAAGTTTTGGAATCAGTTGCATGAAACTTTAGGAACCAGACTGGAGTTCAGCACAGCTTTTCACCCACAGATGGATGGACAGACCGAGAGAGTCAATCAGATTTTGGAAGACATGCTGAGAGCTTGTGCACTAGATTATGGATCTAGTTGGGACGATAACTTGCCATATGCGGAGTTTTCTTATAACAACAGTTACCAAACCAGTTTGAAGATGGCACCTTTCGAAGCCTTATACGGAAGGAGGTGCAGGACACCGTTGTCATGGGACGAAGTTGGAGACCGTCAATTCTTTGGACCAGATTTGATTAAGGAGTCTGAACGGAAAGTTAAGTTGATTCGCGAGAGGCTCAAGGTAGCCCAGTCCAGGCAGAAGAGCTACGCAGATTCTAAACGCAAGGAGACAGTCTACGAAACCGGAGACAGAGTTTATCTCTGAGTATCCCCACTTCGAGGAGTTAAGCGCTTTGGAGTTAAGGGAAAGTTAGCACCGCGTTTTGTTGGACCGTATAAGATCTTGCAATGTATGGGAGAAGTCGCTTATAAGTTGGAATTACCAGAGGGACTGTCAGGAGTTCATGATGTATTCCATGTTTCTCAGCTGAAGAAATGTCACGCCGAGATGGCGGAGGTACCGCTAAGAGATACCGTGCCACTCGAAGCGATTCAGTTGAAGGACGACTTAACGTATGAGGAGAAGCCAGTCAAGATTCTCGATTATGCCAGCAGAGTTACCCGCAGCAAGGTTATCAAGTTTTGCAAAGTTCAGTGGAACCACCACTCAGAGGATGAAGCCACCTGGGAAATAGAAGAAGATTTGCTCAAGGACCACCCTCACCTATTTTCTAGCCAACCCGAATCTCGAGGGCAAGATTCATCTTAAGGGGGGTAGGTTTGTAACATCCCAAATTTTCAATTTGGAATGTTATACACTATATCATCATGCATAGCATATTTTCTTGCATTTTGGTCGATCCTAGAAATTTCACGCAACTCAAGGACCCTCGGAGAGAGTTGGAGATTTCGTTATTTTCATATTTGAGAGTTCTCTCAAATTTTGGAAAAGAGGATCATTTGATTTATTTATTTCATCTTCAATTATTTTTCCAATATCAAAAATATAAGAGAGGGAATAATATGACTTTCCCAAATTTAGGAAAAATGAAGATTTAATGAATAAATCAAATTTTGGTTTTGCCAGAGTTTCTTTGCTTTTATTCGGATAAGGAAAAATGCGCGTTTTCAAAAATTGCATTCTAGGTCCGGAGTAAAGTTCATTTTGTTCGGCTCATTTTTAGGAGTCGGGAAAAATTTACTTTAGTAATTTTGGAGTTCGTTTAGTTTAGTTTTCTTTTGTTTTCTACGCGCGGATCCAATTAAAAAAAAGGACCAAGGCCAGCCGGGCCAAAGGCCCAGCCAGCCGGCCGCCTCCCCAGCCAGCGCGCACGCCAGGCCGCCGCCTCCCTCGCTCTAGGCCGAGTCCTAGAGGGACTCTAGGCCGGTTAGCCCCCCTTTCCTTGTTTTGTTTTCCTTTTTTTGCTTGCCCCCTACCCCAAGTAATCCCCCCCACCTATATAAATA